>NW_026267192.1:944874-947646 GCF_000697945.3 Frankliniella occidentalis | reverse complement strand
CGCCGTGATTAGCGGGAGCCTGACAGTGCACCAAACACTCGGGTAGGAATGCCTTGCCAATGCAGGGCCCTGCGCAGTAAGGCACTCCAGCGCGTGGCGTGGCACGGGAGTGCTCGCTTGAGTGGCAGGCATGGCGCTTTGCCTCTGCGGCGGACGGGGCAGGGCAGGGCGGAGCAAGGGCGGGCCGAAGTGGGGCCGCGCTCTGCGGGTCCCCTGCTGCTGCGCTCCACATTTCGTTGCTTCATCAGACTCAGGGTACATACCTCACCCTATGCGCTTCTATCCGTCCGTCCTTTTTGTGGGAAATGTCATTTTTTTCAAGTGAAGAAAGATGGGGGTATAAGAGAGAAAGGCACTGAGGAATTGTCTTTATTTTTTTATTTTTTTTTGTAATCTTGTGGGACAAATTATTGTTGTTGTTACATATTTTGTGAGAAAATGCCTCCCCCTTTTCTTTTATCTTGCAAGGCAGTTGTTTGTGTGGTGCTAAGAAAACAAACAACGATCTCTCACAAATTATTGGCTTGTGCTTGACGCAAGATGAAGAAAACTGGGGAACTAATGTAACGTTGCGGGGTTTGGCAAGGCCACGCCGCTCCGCTCCACGTTTTGGACGTCGTTTTACTCGCCCTAATGGGGCGTACGGGCGACAGTGGGCACGACATTCGCGTGAGGATAAAGTGACGCGCCTAAATGCCGGTCGTCCATCTTGACCCGCCGAGGCAGCACAGCAACACTGGAACTGGCCTGGGACTATACACAGCAATGCCCGGGAACCATTGCGAAAATTTTCTATGTTTTAGAACACTGGAATGAGTGGTTTGGAATTGTTTATAATGATAGTGTTAAAACGGCAAATGTTGGACAGTCAATTTATTTAAAGAAGTTTCATCCAGAAGTTATTCCTAGCAAGTTGCGCTGTCTAGGTCTAATCACAGTAGTACTTATACACTTTATTCTAGCGCAAAACGATATTTGTGTGCTTTCAAATATGTTCTTGAACGTTTCAGTGGGGGAGTGATAGTGCGGTATACACCAATTGATCAGACGATAGAGGGTAACGAAATGGACGAGAAGTAGACACACGGTGGCTCGTCAGCTCGTCCATTTGAACGAGTTTGCTCGTGACATTACGTTGGAAAGAAAACACCCTTCTGGAGAGGCAGGCTGCTGCAGTGATTGCGACCATGTTTGCCGTCAGAGCCGTTGACATAACATGTTATTTGCATTACAGCGAAGACGCAAAAGCCTCACGGCAGAAAGGAAGAAGTGGGGGTTGGAAAAGGGAAAACGGAAGGGTGAGGGGAGTCAGTGGTGGCGGCGACGTGGCGCAGGTGGGTGGGGCTTCGCGTAATAAAGAAGGGGTTGGAGGAATTTCATTAAGCGCCTCGTGCGTGCCGCTCTGTTCTGCATGTGTGTGTGTGTGTGTGTGTGTGTGCTTGTGTGGGCGGTTGGGGAGGGCTGGGCTCGCACCTGGTCAGGCAAGGGACTTACTCACTGGAAGTTTTCAATCCTGAGTTGGTGCGCCACCAACCTTTTAAACGCGGGTCAAAGCCTTCCTGATGTAGGTGATTTTGACCAGCCTTGGCCCAATTGTATATAGGAGAGGTAGTGGTACTCTGTTATTTCATGTATAATTTACACTGGAAACAAACAACTGGCTCGCGCATGGTATTGTTCGACTCTATGGTTCAAATTTGAAGGTGTACTTGACTGGAAATTTCAGTACTTAAAAGTGTGCAACCGTAAATATGAACACTTGGTGTCAGAAAGCTTCATGGATGACCGTGGAGTAGTTTCAAGTGTTCAAGTTTACTGGTAAACACTTTTTAGTATTCAAATACCCAGTCAAACATCAAACATGCAAGTTGCACACGCAAATTGTCTGTGTAGCTTAAAAACTCTGAAAAACTTCTAAAGTGGGGTTTTCAGAAGAGTGAGTTTAAATTTAGCGATCACGTTTTAAGCTTTGTCGTATTTTCGGCCAGTAATTGATATAAGGGAAAACAGGGGACAGAAAAACAACTAACGTAGAAGAGGCAGGTAAGGCGGCTGGGCATCCAAGGCTTCATCGGCTGTCTGCTGAGCGCGCGGGCCGGCGCGGGCTCGGGTCCCCTGGGGCTGTGGGCCGCAGATTGGCTTCTGCCGCGAGTACAAAAAGTAGCGTCCTCAACTCAATCCAAAGTCGAATACCGCCGCCCGCCTTCCCTCCTGCCTTCCCGCCTGTCCCGTCTCTTGTTCGCTCCGCCACTTCAGGGCTTTTTCTCATTTGACACCAGGAAAAGGAAAGAGAAGCGACGTGGTGCGCCGGGAACGGGCGAGGCGTTAGCTGTGCTGTGTCTGGACGTCGACTTGGGCCTAAGTTTGTTTAGTTTTTACTTTTTCTAGAATCTCTGTAGTCTAGTATTTTGTTATCATTGATTTTTCTTTCAAATTAATTGTGCTACTGTTCAAATACCAGGCTGTAATTCATCATATCCAATCCAAACTCTTCCGAACCCACCGCGCCGCATCCCGCATGCTTTGCGTCGCAATAACTAGTGGACAACTGTCGATAAATGTTACTAAGCCGTGCTAGTGGTGGAATTTGCCATCGTGTTACCTGTTATAATTCCTCGGAGCGCAGTGCAGCTGCCAGTTAAAGTAAGATTATTCTAAAGCTTGTCGCATTGATATCCAAACAGTGAGTGGCCGCTGCCACGGCCGCATTGGATTAATAATTCTGGATTGAAATGAAAAGGGATAAAATGTGTTTGGTTTCCGATGAGAGGG
>NW_026267192.1:941499-944824 GCF_000697945.3 Frankliniella occidentalis | reverse complement strand
ATTTTATAGAGTGGTGCCTTGTGATGTCCAGATGCTTGAAACACTTTATTGGCAATTCACCTTGTTTTACCAACAATGTCCTTCATTGGATACCATAATAAGCAGATCGAGTGTTGTGAAAATGACGCTTCGTACCTAAGACATTCTTCCCCGGTAGCAAAATGAAGCAAATTGCATTTAAACCTCATATGTCCCATCTAAAACGCGCCTTTTAGGTACATGTACATTTGTTATGGTCACCGTCACTGCCCTGATTTATGGAAGGTTTCAAAAGAAAAATGTGGATTTACTTTAGTAAATTTGTTGAGACAAACAAATAATTCATTGAAACAAATTTTTATTGTATAAAAATTTACAATGCAAATTTTATGATTTAGGAGTGTGGCCGGTATTGTAGATGTCATACATTATGAGCCTATAAAGGTACACGTGCTTGACAACTTTACGGCATTTTAATTTCCTTCACAATCCAATGTAATGCCCTACAAAACGACCACCTGCATTTCAAGTGTGTGCTGACGGAAGTTAAGTGCTCGTCTGGTTTTGCACGCTCCTGTCTTTGTCGCTTTAACTAAGTAACGATTTCCCGACCCAGCCGTCAGAAAGAGGTCGGAAAGCCTTCGGTTTTTCCTCCACCACACTCACTCTCGCTTTGTCGTGGCGTTATTTAAATCTAACAGATACTGCTAGAACAGTGTTACGTGCGCCATATGATATCCGATCTCATCACATGCCTCAGTTAATGAGCAGTGATGACCCCAAACATCGTGATCCATGCCCCTCTGAGAGTAGAGCATCGCATGGAACACGTCTACACCATGACTCTAGGGACCTGATCCACTCAACTAAGGCTGAGTGATCTGTCCTCCCGGGAGGAAAGGGAGCGGGGCGTGTCAAGCTTGGCGAAGTTAATTGCCAATAAGACTGAAGGATTGGTTAGGGATCCAGGCAAGCTGTGTGGCAAAATTAAAATCATACCAAAGGTTTCCCACAGAAGAAAAAATAATACAAAATCAGGAGGCCGTTTTTGCTTTTGTTTTATGTATTGACTGATACATTAAGCAAATAATTTGGGCATTTACCGCCTCTGGCAACCGCCAGACATAGACCTGTCCCTCCAGTGTATGTAATGGCCTTTAAAACTATTTCACCCAAATTTACACTATACAATATTATGTGAAGGAACTATCACTGTTTTTTTAGAGTCGTCCCTTAAGGTTACCCATTATGGCAGCTTTACCTGGTATTTAGTACAATTTTTTTTCTGGCCTATCAATAAGTCCAACCACCGATCGATCACCACCGCGAGCCGAATTATCTCTTCGAAAAAGTGATGTGCCGGGTCTGCCTGATGCCTGATGAGTGCATCCAACGAGCAATGTGAAAAATATCGTTGTAAAAACTACGACATATTTTGAAATAAATATTTTCAAAATATGTAGTAAATTTACGACACCCCAAACTTGCTCGTCGATGAATGCTAAGTCAATGCACGTAGAGCTTCTAATTTTACAATTTTAAATCCTTTTAAGGAAAATTATCTCGTCTGATTTATTGGTACTTTTGCGGACCCAAATTTTATGCTACGTTTTGTATTTTTAGAAACTATTTCAGACATTTTAAACCGTTAGCATTCTAAATTTCTTCTTGGTAACTTTTAAAATATCAGTGTTGTGGAAATATGTTCGTTTTTAAGCAGACGGATTATGAACAAATTAAGTTGAATTGATATCCACAAAAATGTGCTCATCACATCATCCAACAAAAAAATGATTGTAAGGTGGACTCAGGGACCATACGATACGATTCACTCAATATATACACAGTTATAAAAAGCAAAATGTCGTTTTTCCCACTTGGTGACAACTGTAAAGTTTAAACAATATTTTATAGTAATCCCTGATCCGACAATACGGTGTTGATCAGCTAATCATTTCCCTGGGTGATCTATTTCAACATGAAAATGTTCATGCACAACAAAATACCCATTGTGATTTCCGTTTAACCCCTCTGTATGTCGTCATCTAACCCATTTTGCGCAGGTCCGTCTCCTCTAGTATATACATTGGGGGCGACTGCACGTCCTTCTTAACGAGTATCTTGCCGTAGCGTGACCAGACGAAGCGGTAGCCGAGCTCCTTGGCGCGCTGTCGAGTGCGCCACATGAGGCTGGCGTACAGCGGGGATGCCATGGTCTTGGCGCCGCCGTGGCTCGCGCTGCGCATCGGGCCCGGCGCGGCCTGCTGCTTCTCCTCGGACGGTATTGCCGTCGGGGTGGCCGTCTTGGTCGAGGCGGAGGTCGCCGTCGGGGCTGCCGGCGAGGTCGCCGGGCGGCGCGTCACGACGGTGGACGCCACCTTGACGAGCGGCGGCCGGTACGCGCCCTGGTCCACCAGCTCGACGCGCAGACGGACCTGCATGTCGCTCGTCACGTCCACCACCACGTCCTCGGGCTGGTGCGTCCGGGCCCCGGATGTCACCTCCACGTTGCTGCTGACGCTGCAGCCTGTGCGCGCCTGCAGGCGCGCCCGCAGCTCGGCGATGGTGGCGTCCCTGTTGTGCAGCTGCTCGCGCAGGTCGCGGACCGTGGCGGCCAGCCCGGCCAGCTTGGCGTTGGACGTGCGCAGCAGCAGCGTGAGGTTCTCGAACTGCTCGGCGGAGCAGGGCGGCGGCAGCGCCTCGGCCCGCGCCGGCTGCTGCAGCCGCACGTAGTGCGAGGGGATGAGCTTGTACACGGACATGGCAACAGGTCACGACAGCATCTCTGGACGGTCGAGACGTGCGGGCACGTGGGCGACACGTGCGCCCGGTCGGGAGCGGAGCACGGCGAGGACTGGCTGCACCAGGGCGGCGCGCCCACGGGCCCGGCCCGGGCGGCGGGGCGGTGCAGCTTTATGTCGTGCTTAGCGGCGCTTCGGGAAGTCGGCCCGGCTCCCCCCGAGGGTGGCGGCAGATGGCGGGACGACGTCTGGGAGAGGGCCGCGCGCCCGCCTCCCCCCTCGCGGTGCCTGGCGGCGCCCTGCCCTGGTGGTGCCTGGCCTCGCCCCTCCCTCTCTACCCCTCCACGCGCAAGCTCCACGCCCAGCAGGGCCGACCCCCCGACACACACGAAGCCAAACTCCGACAAGGACAAACACGCGAAATAGCCATTTCATCAGCAGCTGCTAGGAGCGGGGCTCACGCGCCTTCCCACTCGCCCTGCCTGTCTTGGCGGGCCGCCGCCGCCTCCTCCTCACGCCCCTGCTGGTGCTGGTGCTGGCGCCCCGGCGCCCTGCGCCCGGCACTGACGCCCGCACTCGCATCGCTCTTGCCGGGAGCTCCAACC
>NW_026267192.1:929772-933319 GCF_000697945.3 Frankliniella occidentalis | reverse complement strand
GTAGCAGATTAAGGAGGTTGAGGTGCAGATGTGAGAGACGAGGCGACAAGACAAGGCTCCTAAGAGCCTGGGCATGGGCATCGCGGTGCGCAGACAATGCAAAGATGCACGCGTGAGGCTGAGCTATAAATAATTGGATGCTTTAATAAGTGCTTCACCATGGTATTCGTGCATTATATCGCTATTTTACTGGAGGTGCGAATGTGTCTCGCCCCTTGCAAGAGGAAGCCACGAAAAAGCAGCGCTGTGGCGAACGCCGGATTGGCTAGATGGTGAGGGGCGGGGGTCGCGGAGGAGTGGGGTTGTGAGCTTTCTTGCAGAAATGGTCGGGCGGGGATCGAGAGAGGACTTTTAGTAGGAAAATACTTATTATTATCGCTCGACTGCCGTTTGGCGGGGGGCCGAAGAGGGCTGAGGAGGGCCGCTTCGGCAGGCATCAGTGATCCCGCTGCTGGATCAGGATGTAGTAGTCCCCTTCCCCTCCACCCACTCAAACCGCCAATCGAGCAGAGAGCAGACTTAGACGAGGCGTCAGACCTACAAATTTGTCGCTGGCTGGTTGTCGGGTACTGGTTTGGTGAAATGATGAGGGCACAAACGATCAGTGTTCATGTGTGCGCATTAGTAACACTTTGTGATCCTTCCTGTTACTTTTGATCTCAGTGAAATTGGATCAGGAGGGTAGGGGCTAAACCAGCACAATTTCAGGACAAAATACTACGTTTATAATATTTGAATGGGATTGAAAGACAGCATCCGTAATAAATAACAGCGTTGGACTTTCTGGACTGCTTTGTTTTTTGTTTTGTTTTTTCGAGGTAATTACTTAGAAAGCAGACCTCGCTGCTCAACAAAACCTTGCAATATCTTTAAAGAATGGCTACAAATATGGGCTCGAATGTGCTTGTGCTCAACTGATGCCCCCCCCCCAGTGTTCGCCTCAAGCTCACCCGTTCCTGTCCGCGCTTGGCGAACCGTTACCGCGGCCAGCGAGGCGGCCGGTCCTCCCGTCCAGTCAGCGCTTTGTCCCCGGCGATAGAATTAAAGCGCCGTGGGAGGTGAAAATGGCCCCGGGGGAGGGATACGTGCGCAGTGTGCAGTGGCCGGGAATCATCAAGATGATGATCGGTCTGCAGGGAGGAAGGAGGCAAGAAATGGAAGCAGCTGCTCAAGGCCGGGCCGGGGCGGGGACCGGAACTGGGGTTGAGCTGCAAAAAACGGCGCGGACCGGGCGGTGCGGGCAGGGCCGGGCCGGCCAGGCCTGGCCGCCGAGAGCGCAGAGGTTGCAGGGGTTTTATGAGGTAGACTTCTCCCCTTTCCTCTCCTCTCCTCGCTCGGGTTAGAGGGCTGTGAAGGCGTGGTGAAGGGGTCTCGGCCCGAGAGATGGAGTAGGTTAAGGTTGAGCCGGCCGATAAGATGCGCCACCACGCGCACAAACCCACACCACCTACGTTACGAATTCGACCACAAAAAATAAAAGGCTTGCTGCGATTTTATTTTTCTTCGAGGCAAGTTCGAGATAAATGAGTGTCCCGAGAACTATTTCTTCTCCCCCGCACGGTAAAAACGACGTCCTGCTTTTCATGACGGTTTGGGAAAAAAACATGAAGTCTTATGGAAGAAATACATGGGGAACGTCATCATGGGTTTTCCAAACGTCAGGAAAACCAGGACGTCGTTTTTACTGTGCTTTAGGACTCTTGTATCAACTGAAAAAACTGGTGAAAACCCTCGCGTGCTTTCCCTCGAGTACGACGGCCCAGAAAGCAGAAGCCATGGGTGCGGAGGAAACGGCGTCGTTGGCCATCTCCTACACGTTTCTCCGACACATTATCGACCGATAGCGGTCATGCTGTACGTTTCTCCGTGTGTGCGTCTGTGTTGATCTCGAAGATCGGCGCCAGATAGATCTCCTGGTTTGTCCTCCTCAGTCACCGTGACCGCGTGCCGAGTGTCCATCTCCCTCGCAAAGTGGGGGCCGGCCGGACACAGCGCGGTGCACAAAAGGATGCTGCAGCGCGCCGCGTCCGCCGGACCGGATTGCTCGTTTTATGAGAAATTTATGTCAGCGTGTCGCGTGCATTCCTTTGGAATGAGCTGGGGAGGCGATAAGCCGGGAGATACATCCACTGCCGTGCCTTTATGGCTTCCGTTTACAACTCGGCGCGCCCCGCCCCGCCCCGCCATGCCCACCACGCCAGCTGGGAGGGGGACGGTGTGTGCAGGCCCCTGGGCTGGGGACGGGGGGAGAGTGCACTGTGGGGCAGGATGATGACGCATGCGGAAAAACTGGACAACGACTCCACGGGGCTAGCAGGGGGTTTCATGCCGTTGCACGCGATGCATGATGCCCGGGGATTTCCCCGATAACTTCAAATAATTAGACACTTTCTTTTCCAGCGAAGAAACTGGAAATTATTGCACGGTCCGTCCCGTCAGTCGCGAAAAGACTTTTTTGCCTCAGTCACGCTGTTAAATAGCTAATATCTGGCTCATGCAATATTTACCGCTCTCTATTCGGGCAAATATATGGCCAATATTCAAGAATTTACTTTATTGCAACAGTTGGTGTGAAGCGGAGAAGGGGTTGTAAAGAGTAGGATGTTCGTGAGGGGAATACTAGCCCACCGCCAAACTTCCTCCTCTCTGTATATCTGGAGCACGTTCCCGATGCTCTGCAGTGCCGCGCGCCTCTTGCGTCCGGCCTTTTGCACTATAGTAGTCGCGCGGGTTAGAATAAAACCAATAAAGGGCAGGCTGATACGGCCGCCCGTGTTTACATTGAATTAATCTGCAGCCGCGGCGCTCGCTTGTTCCTGGCGCCACGCTACGCCACGCTTCGCCACACCCCGCCACGCTACACCGATATCGAATTGGCAATATCGCGCAGCATCTTGATATCAAGGCACGGCGTTGTGGCGCGATGGCCGGGCTTGCTTGGCCAAATGGAATGCCAATGAAGACTATCTACACAGGAGATCTGAAAAATTGGAACAACGTAACATTAATTTTTTTCCATGTTTTTTTTTTTCTTTTTTTCTTTTTTTAATGCGTTAAAGGGTGAACGGTGTTGGTGATAAAATAGTGTGCTTACACTGCGCTGGATGCTTATTAAAAACTCATGTACCTCGACACTAACTGAATTTTCACAAAACATTCAAATATACATTTAGCGTGGACAAAATGATTCCACTCAGTGGAGAGAGGCAGCATGGTGGTGACAGTTAAAATAATGGCACTAGCGGCCTTTTTTGAGCGGTACACTGACACGCAGTCTCGCATTATTAAAGTGTAACTTGAATGGAAATATGGATTGTTGCATCTCGCTCTGCGCCGTTCGGGAACTGCATCAGAGAGAAAGGAGGTTGCCGGGTGCCGGGGAGCCGCACTGTAAAAAGCTTACGAACTAAATACTTTGCAACGTTACGAACAATTTTCGTTCTTTGTATTGCAAAGAAATTGTTCGTATTGCAAAGCGATTGTTTGTAAGGCTAGACGGGTCTTACGAACAATCGGTTTGCATTACGAACTAATTGTTCGTAAGCTT
>NW_026267192.1:927335-929071 GCF_000697945.3 Frankliniella occidentalis | reverse complement strand
ATTTCGATAGCGCGGTTGTGGCTGTGTGGGCTGCAATAGTTCGGAAAAATGTGTTTCCAAACTGTTTGGATTTCAAATTTTCCAAACTGTTCGGGCTGCAAATTTCCCAGTTCATTGTTCGGAAATTTCCAACCAAGAGAGGGAGGAAATTCACAGCAAATACTCACTCTTTTTGAGTGACGCAGCCTTGCTGTAGGATTTCTATAGTGAACACGGAAAACAGGACTGGAGACGTTAGAAATGACTCCGGACCGTCACGTCAGAAGGCAGTGTTTTTTCGTGTTGCTTTTTAAATTACTATTTGTCCTCTACATAATCTAACTTCTAATGGACTGTTGCGAGTTGCAGATCTTTTATTCATATTTTTCTTAATTTAAAATCTAGAAGAAAGACTCTCCTATGGTGCATGAAGTTGACGGGTGGCGATTCGGAATCAATACTACCTGACCTCTATGTTTGACATCATAAAACTGTCGGCAGGAGTGCCAGCTGTGCCAACGTAAATAACATATAGAGATGTTATCTAGTCCGCATGCAAGTGATGATTGTGCGAAGACAGGAAGGGGTTTGTATTCATACTCTGCCCAGCCCGCCGCACCCTGCTTGCGCCGCCGCCGTCTGACGCAAGACCCCGAAATTGCAATGAATATTCGAGTGAAAGCGAATGTGAATATAACACGTCCGATTACGCTTTCACCGGCAGGGCCGGGCTGGCAGCAGGGTGGGGTGGGCGGGTAGCATGTGGCAGCGCTCGTCGGGGACTTGCACTGATGGTCGGCTCAGCACACGGCCTTGACGTGGCGTGGCGCGGCTTTTTGGTGGCAATTACCAGCCTCTGCCCTGGGATACAGTATTCATGAATATGCAGACACAGAGTCTCTCTCGACATGGAGCCAGTAGCCGCAGACCAGCCTGATCCGTTATTCTCAGTTTTTCACCCGGGGAAGGGAAAAAACAACAACAATTTGTCGTGTTGGGATGGGGTCGCACTGCACCCCACACCCCACACAGTAGTTCAAGTTCACTGTGAAGAATATCCTCGTAGATTTACACTCAATGTTGTACATCTGCGGCAGCCTATTTCCTTGTCGATCGATACGAAGTGCTTGCAAATTTACAAGTTCGAATTGTAATTTATCGTCATCAATTTAGAGAAATTACCGGTCATCTTACTCATATTTCTTGTTCAGTTAGTGAATTGAGTTGTGACTGCAGTGTGCGGGAACGCGAAAGGGGCTATTAAAACTAATTTTCTTGGTATGAGTTATTGTTAACTGTTAAATACAATTTTCTTATGCAGTCTAATAGTGTCTAAAGAGTAATGCCGCAGTAGCCTTGCGATGGTGGTAAGAGGGTCGAAAGGAGAGGGGGAGGGCGTGGTGTGGCGTGGCGCGGTGTGCTGTCCGGCGGGGGACGCGCAGGGCCCTCGCTGAGTGCTCAGCAAATGAAACCTGACGCTTTCACCCCGTGTTCTCCACTCCTCCCTCCTTTCCCCGCCTCTATTTCCCTTTCTCTCCCTCTCATTTACTTCCCCCCTTTACTCGCTGCCTCCCCCCTCCTCCCCACGCTCGCTTCTGGGAACGGGAGTGTGTTTTAAGAGAGCTGGACGGGCCGAGCGCGGCCGAGCCCCGCCCGCTATAACCAGCTCACATATTGCAAGGCTCGGACGGTCGCGCATTGCTGAAACACGCCTTTTGAAACACGCACTCGTGTAAGCGTTCCAATTTTGCGTCATT
>NW_026267192.1:915474-926815 GCF_000697945.3 Frankliniella occidentalis | reverse complement strand
AAAGGTGTTGATTAGCACCTTTGTTTTTCCAGTGTGAATCACTTAACAGCTTATTTTAAAGTATGTGGTGTAGATGGGTGAGGTTCATTCGGTATGTGTAATCAGGGAAAGACTGCCAAATTTCGTCGAGGTTCATGTCAGTTTGCTAGTGTATCTTTGCCGCCCCCGCCCGCCCCCTCCTCTGCATTCACAGAGTACGATCGTAAAGGTGAGATTAGACTCTGGTCGTCGCCTATAGTGTCCCGGCGCGCCCCTCCCCGCCACTACCGTGGCTGTTAAAATGAAGGCGTCTCGGCGCGCCCTGCCCTGCGTGGCGCGGCAGTAGAGCCGCACAGAGGCGATTCACAGAACCAACTTTGTTTCCGCTCATCCCCCGGAGCGGCGAGGCGCGGCGTTTCATGGCACACGGTGGTAATGTAATTTACCCCCGCCCCTCCCCCCATTTCGATAGCGCGGTTGTGGCTGTGTGGGCTGCCCCCGCCCGCACCTCGCCTTCCGCAGCTCTATGCGCGCACACAACTTTCTCGCACACATTCTCTGGTGGCGCGCTCGCGCTATCATTCTTTGCAGTTTGGCGCATAATTGAACCGCGATATGTGTCAGGTGCACTTCAGGGTCGGGTCTAGTTAAACGACTGACAGCACCCAGTCAAAGCTAAAGCAGCAGCTTCTTGGAACTCAGCGCGCTCGTGTTTTGATTTCCGTGAAGGGAACACTGGAACTACATGGAACCTATTGGCACGTGTGTTAACATTGCAACAGTAACGTATCGATCAAAAAGTCCCGTCCAAACTATTTGATCTTGTCTTTTCAGTCGAACAGCCCACAAATGTGTTTTGTTCCTATCGATATCCTTTTGTCTTAGTGTAGATACAGAGTTCACGAAACGCAAGCGTGATTTTCATGCAAGGCGTGATTTTCACGCAAGGCGTGATTTTTCACGCTTCGTAAGCTTCACACAGGCAATCCGGAACCGACTTTCATCATGCCTGGCGTGAAAATCACGCCTAGCGTGAAAATCGCACGCTCGCGTTTAGTGAACTCTGTATCCACCTTTACTCGGCAATAACTGAGTTCTATTAGTTGACTTTGTTTGAATTATTGCCGTCGTCAAGATGCCCGCTTTCCCATTGAAGTTTCACCCCACTCGTTTCCTTTCGTTTTTATATGAAAAGGAAGAGGAAAAGACATTGTGTTTTTGAAAATTGTTATCGTCTTATGTTTCCTAGGAACACATTTTAATCATACATAACACCTTAAGGCGAATATTCTCGCGACCGTCAACACTTCGCTCTGGGTTGGGCCGCCGTGGGCCTATGGGGTGCGGTATGGTACGAGAGGGATTTGACACCAACGCCACGCCCCTCATTTTCCACGAGGAAAAGCTCGTCCGTCTTTGCCGCGGTCCGCCGGGCATTTGTCACCGACAGTCATCTGGGGAATCTCCTGTCCGGTGCCCCCGCCGCTGCGCCACCCCCCTTCGCCCCAATCCTCGCCAGCAGCACGGCGCGGGGACCGCATGAGTCATGGGGTGTGGAAGTGGTGCTCAGCTCGCCCCGAGGGACCCTTTGGGGGCCTGTGATTGCAAGGAATAGGCAGGCAACACTCAACGCTCTCCGCGACATCGGATTGGAAAGCGCTAATCCACCCAATTTGCTGCGAAGTGACGGGGCGGGAATGGGCGGAAAGAGGGCCGGGAAAGTTCCCAGCCACATGTGCATTGGAGGAGCGAGAGTATGTCGCCAAGAGAGTGCGCGCGCTAGCGCCGGTGCTTTTAATATGCGAATACTCCCAAACTATTTTCTTTCCAAATGGCAAACGCATCTAGAGCGAATAAATCATGTAGAGAGACATGGTAGAATCTCGACGCCCCCCTCCCCCGCTACCCACTCCCGTGCTTTTACTCTCCCCCTCCCCCGCTCTTCCAGTTCCTTTTTCCCCATGCGCTTTTGTTGGCGAGGATCGCTTTAGTGTCCAAAGAACATTCAAAATTCCAAGTCACGAAAAAATATGGAGATTTCCCCCAAGCATCACGCCACGCCGCTGTCTGTCGCTCCCGATTCACCGAATAATTGAAAAAGGCTACTCCGTCAAAAACAAAATAGCAGATAAGAAGCCATCGGGTGCGGCGCGCTTAGCCGAATTTCAGTATGCGAGTGACTTTCAAAGAAAAGAGCAAGTTTTGAAAACATGTTCTTCTGACATATGCCAAATGCAGGGACTTGACTTCTACTTTTCCTGGTTCCGCCTGCATTTCGATATCTCGCTGCACCTTTCAGTTCGTGTGTCTGGCAGACTCTCCTCCCCTCTTTCGCTCCTATTCCGTTCCGGCATCCGAAGCGTCGCGGCGTCGCCCCGCCCCAGCAGAAAGTTTCCAAATTAAAACTTGCTTGAAGAGAGCCTACAGGCATGCAGAACCGATGATATTGTCTGCTGTTTTCTTTCTTTGTACAACTATGATGTCATGGACGCAAGACACCGGACGAAAACAAGACGATAGGCAGTTTATTGAGTACCTCATGAGCCTGGGGTTGGCTTCCGTTTCCACTTACTCAAACCAGTGTCTGGCGTCCACCCCGAGCCCACACGCGCAGAACTGTAGTCTCTAAGCTCTCTTCCCCAGCTCACCTGCAACACACAGAATATCACATCAAATGTAAAACATCTTCGTCAATACATGCGGAATGTCAACGGGCCATACCCTTGACCTGCCTTTCAATGAGGTGTGGGGGAGGTGGAATGCCGTGCCATACATGGCAGCGAAAATTAATTTGACACGGGAACGCCCCCCCTATCCCCACCATGCTATGCCACACCCCCTTCTCTTGCCTCCAGCCCAGCCAGCTTGGAGCGTATCGCCTATCGCACTCACCATGACCCCTCTCCCCTTTCCCGCCTCATCGCTCTTGACCCCATCCCTCCACCCCTTCAACCCAACAGCCTCCTTATGCTAACGAAAAGCCTCAGCCCGCCGACTGTCTGCTTGCCTGAAGGTCCGTACTCTGCTGGGGCACACTACATAGACGCAAAACATGGTGCGTCGTCACTATGGTAAAACAAAGGTGTGAATTAACACCTTTCCAGGGGCGTTAAAGTTAAAAAGGCGTTAACGTTTTAGTTTTTCCCAAATGTTTTCTGATGAAGCAAACCAAGGTTTGTAGAACTTACATTTTCGTATTCAGCTCAAAATTCCGCTTCGATCAAGCCTACATGTGATTGGGTTCAAATACCAAATGAAAGAAATTTAGCAGATTCCTGGGGGTCAGTTACTTCTTTCAACGCTCTTCAGACACATTTCACATGTAGGCTCGTTCGAAGAGGAATTTTGAGCTGAATGCGATAATATTAGTCCTATAAACCTTGGTTTGCTTCAGCAGAAAATATTTCGTGAAAACTTAAACGTTAACGCCTTTAGAACTTCAATGCCTTTAAAAGGTGTAATTTCACACCTTTGTTTTACCAGTGATGTGGTTTCATCGCCATGCCAAAATTCAAGAAGGCAATTGGTTCAAGAGTTCCATTTGTTTCTTTTAGCACTTCAAGCGCTTAACTCAAATTTTAATCACAATCAAACTTTTTATGAAAGTCGTGACACTTTGTCTTTCACTTTTCTGCTGGCCTCTCCCAATTGTGCAATAACTTGTGTAAAAAACCAAGTGTAAATTCTTGATTGAGTTGAACACTGACTTCACATGCGAATGCAGTAGTTTACCGTGTGTCGCAAGGTTACGTTTGCATTCCATAGGGGACATGACGCCTTACGGGTGGAGCGAGTAGGAAAGTCCGCGCATACTCTTGTGTCGTGGCCCTGTGTCGGTTACTATACTTCATCGCGTGTGAGCACTGTTAAATTCCTGCAAAGCAACAGTAATGCTTTGCAGAAGGTTTTTGGTTCCTTCTAACTGCACAGCATTTACTTTGCAATTACAAAATCGATGCTTGGTATTCGCAAAGCGGTGCTTCGCAGCATTTAAGCATTCCTACTGGCATTGCATCGCAATTATTGCAAAGCATCGCTGTGTAATTGCAAAGTAAATGCTTCGTAGTCACAGAGAATCAAAATCCTCGGCAATTCTGCAAATCAATGCTTTGCAGGAATTTAACAGTGTGCTTACACACGGTATTAGTATAGTAACCGACTTACTACACGCCTGTTTCGTGGTTGACGCAGTTCGCCCCGCCTGCCTTTTTGCGGAGGACTGCGTCTTCAACTCGACCTCTTTGTGACGTGCGACTCGCATGTTTCCAGCGCATATAGAACTCTTTTGACTCTCCGTATTGACGCAATCGAGGGGAGCGGCGCGGAGCAGGCAGCAAACACAAGAGTCGCCCCCTCAACGCCCCTCCACACGGAGGGGACTCGGGAGGGTGAGGGGGGGGGGGCTCAGGCTCGCTCTGTTCCTCCGCACCATCCGCTCCGCTTTCCACGCCACGCCATTCCTCGAGGAGGGCGCGATCTCCCGACTCCTTTTGTATTCATGCTGCATGTTGTCGCGAGCCGCAGGGCCCGTGTTGGCGGGCCTCCGGCCGGGCGAGGCGGCGGGGCGCGTGGAGCCCAAAGTCGCGAACGTCCTGCTCGCTGCGGTTGACAAGCGGAGGGTCGCCTCATAACTCTCGTGACCCGCACAGTGACGCCTCTGGTCCGGACCAGCACACTGTTCTGCGCCCCGCCCCGCCAGCGACCCTTGTGGCGTGTAATCCACTTGCCCATCCCACTCATGTAACTTTACCTCCCCCTCCTTTACATCTCTCATTATATCCTACCCCGCCCTTTTTTTTTGGGGGGGGGCGGGGGCAACAGACTGCGCGGAAGTACTAGAACAAGCATTACTCGCCGAGAACGACACAAGGAGGGGAGTGCAGGACAGCGGGGAGCCTTGGGCACATCTGTTCATAGCAAACCCTTGAGTGAGGTTTCGTGCTCGAAATGAGTGAGACAATAATTTTTACTTGACCAATAAATGCGAGTTTTTTGGGGCTTTTTGAGTCATATGCACCGAATTCTCACTATAAGCGAGTGCTATTTCTTTAATCTCGCCCAATTGTAGTAAGGAATGTCACTCATTTTGGGCGAGGAACCGTAAGTTGCGATTCAAACAGAGTAAGAAAAATCATCTTCCTCTCAGTAGAGCGATATTTTTCCTGCCACTGTTCTTGCACACCTGAGAGCAAGACGTCTTATTCCAGCATTTGCAGTGTTGTCCATTCTTTTTTGTGTGGACTCTGTTTTCCGACAAACGTCATGTGCTGCGCATTTCAATTTGTAGAAATTGGGGCGGCCCTTTCTCTACGGTGTGGCGTCGCGTTTTAGTGAGGCGTGCGGTGGAGAGGAGGAGAGCGGAGGTCGTTTCAGTGGCCACTTGGCGAATGGGTGGCAGTGTCACGTGGCTGCCATTACAGATAAATCACTTTACACAGTCTGCGGGGAAAGGCGAGGAGGGGGTGGGGGAAAGAAGTCTCCCAGCGGCTTCGTCAGCCACATATCAGTGGAACAACACCACAATGAGGCGACCATCGTGGCCGTGCGTGCTTCTTGAAGCCCAATATATCTGGAGGTGAGCATAACTCACTCTCACTATTGACACGACGGTGCCATTAGAGAGAGGGGGGGAGGGGGTATGCGCGCACGTGAGACACAGGGGTGAGTGGAGGGATGGAATTGAAAGTAATGTACCTCTATCGAGGACCACCGAGGAAAGGGGTGAGAGGGACATAAAAAAATTCTGGTGGCAAATAATTGAAATAAGCGGCATTTACTCACAATTTACCATCTACCAGCACTCAATTCTTTGGTTACATTTTTTTTCCGAATTAAACGGTTTGACGTTAAGGCTGATGCAAATACCTGATCACTGTTGAAAATCCACGATGTGAATGATTTTACTTTTACTTTTAATTTCAATGCAGTTTGCGATAAAAAGTTTTCATGCCCTTTAGCATGGAAGTAGCAAAACATAGTTCAGAAGTCGTTTTCTTTGTTAAGAAGTAACGCAACCAGGCTCAGTAAAGTAATCCCTCATTATGGGACTTAGCGCATCGAGTCCCATGATGATTGTGCTCGTGGATAACGAGCATTATCTCTACTGATGCAATCTTACCAGGGACTTCAATAAAAGGAGACTTCACAGATAATAAAAAGAAGAAAAAACGTGAAAACGGAGGAGACATGAAACACAAAAGTAACGCATAAATGTATGAATGTATAAGCATATTCAACTTAAATAACGATCCTTATACTAGTGGGATCATATGTACATCCGTCATTTGGATTTTTAGAAAGTAAGTGCGGCCAACGCAAGCTCTTGTGGCGCCCGATAGGTAGGCAGCATTTTGTCTGTAGTACAGAAGTGTATTGCGGGCTGGCCTACGTGGAGTTTTGCAGGCGCTTAGCTCCCGTTGTTTACGAAATAATCTGACGAAAACGGACGTATTTTCTGGATCGATAACAGGAACAAGTAATTTTAGCACTGCAGTGTTAAACTTTTTTCGCTGACATTGTCACCAAACATATTTCGACGCGCGTCAGCGCCTTTATAGTATTTTCAAAGTGCATACTGACAATAAGCGATGCAGACAAGCGATTCGATTTTCAGTTCCAGACGCCGACTGCCCCGGAATCATACACCGCTCGGACCCACAGTGCAAGGCACCACAGAGGTAGACAGGCCCCACACGCTGTGTGGTGGATGGGCTAGACTCTTGTTGACTGGCTGAGATCAACCCCTTCTCGCTCTTCCGTTTGTCCGCCCGCCTGTCGTCCGTCCCATTGGCATCTCGTGCTTCTACGACGCTGCTACGTACGTCGTGCAAGAAAGGAAGAAAGGCTTGTTCATAGTCGGAGACGGACAAGGAGGGAGAGCACCGCTTTGTTTGATAGCATTATTTTTGCGTGCCCAGCTTAGTCTAGCAGTCTGGCACGGCTCGGCGTGCCTCTCCTCTCACAGGAAAACTTTACACGGACTCTTTTGCATAAACAATCGACACGTCCAAGTTTCCAGTGAAAGTACACAAGGGCGCACGCAACAGCGGGGCGGGGCTCAGGGCAGAGAGTTGTTGTAGCGAGACGCGCGTGGCGGTCCCCCGGGCCACCCGGCTGCCCTCTCCTAGTTCCCCCTCCCTACACACTACTATGCCCCAGCGCTCCACCCTTCCTTCACCCTGCCCGACTGCCGAAACAAAATCGCGTCTCTACAAGTCTGGGGATAAACGGACTAATCCTTGTTGCGGCCATTGTGCCTCTGATAATGAAGCAAGGGTTTCGGGAATATTTTACAAATTACGAAAACGAAGAATTGCCAAGGTTAACGTTTAAACTGTAATAGCGAAAACTTAGGGAACAAACTTAGTTTTCTTCGACTAAACTAGAAGCAGCTTCCAAATGAATGTACATATATATTTCAGTATTAGGTTCCCTTTACTTTTGAATTCCTGCAGAGCAATGCGATGGAAATTGCAAAAGATTTTGAGCCTTTGTAAGCATTGCTCGTCATTTCGGCTTTCTCGTGGCGGTTGCTCGAAACTAACGCCAAAGCGGCCCTAGATTACTCGTAGAAAACGCTAAATATCGGAGATTGTTAGGCGTTTAGACTCCATTTCAGCACAAGGAAGAATGGATAGGTTAATCTGCGTCGAGAGGCGTTATCGCCGCTCGTGTTCCCGTATTCTTTTTGCGTTCTGTATCGCAATAATGTTGGCGCTGGGATTGCGACAATCGGTGACCATCTCGCATTTTTCCAGTGTTGTTTTCAAGAAACAGGGACGCCAAGAAAAGCCGAATAGTTCGGTTTCATTTTTACCCTGGTATAGTAACAATTGGTCAAAATCTTTCGCAATTTGCAAAGCATTCATTGCTTTGTTGGAATTAACCTGTGCACAGTTGATTGAAAATTGAGTGATTGAGAGGGCTTGCGTGGGGTTACCGCGGCCAGAACTCGTATTAGACCGTGCGCGCGCAGGGCTTATTGCCAGTTTTCAAGATGGGATAACGTGAAGTTATCCCGATTCGATTCATTTCATCGCCCAACTTTGTGTAGTGTTATCTGGAATAGGCGAGGCGAGAGAGAGGTTGATTTAGGGAAAGAGGAGGGAGGGGGTCATTGACCTCCACTACTTCGTTCTTTTATCTTTCATCTACCCGAATTTCTTACCAAATTGTGCTAAAACTGTGATTCAAATGTTTTCGATATTTTAAAAACAGAAACGCGAATTCGTGCTTTGACCTGTGGTCAGTTTGTCGGATGGGAGCCAGAAAAATTGAGTAAGAAAGACAATTGTGGGTGTCTGCCCACAATTTTTGTAATGATTAGAAGAAGAAGGCGTTCATCTGCACCTCGTCCTGCAACCCGCTGGGCTTATACGCTATGACGCGCGACTGGGTCACGTCGTACTGCATATGTTCTAGGAAGCTACAACCTTATGGTGTAGCTTCTTAGAAACAAATCCGGGAGCTCCCGAGCACTAGTCCTGAAAGGATCATTTTGATCTCCCAGGAGCGGTCTTTGTCGTCAGAAATGTCAGGAAGCGACCTCACGTGGAATGGCTTGACCTGTCCCACCTTCCGTCCGGCAGCCCGACCGTCCCACTCCCTTTTAGACCAGTCCGACTGGCTAGCCAAAGGATTTTCCAGCACACTTGCCACAGATATTTGAAAGTAGGTATTCTTCAGTGGCAAGAGCGCGCAGCTGGCTAGCACGGTTCGATGCTGCGGCACCTTCCTGGTCGTAATGTGTGTCGTATTGTGGTCTTACATCGGGTTACGTTCAAAGCTTATTCGCACGGCAAGTAAGAACAGTTATTAGACAATATTTTGTCAAAGCTAGCCACCTTTTCTAATCGGTTCAACGTAGCACATTATTAAAAGGCATTTTTCTTTACAGAACTGCCCTCTTATATACATGCATTTAAATTGCCCGCGGTAGACTAAAATTTTACCATCTTACTGTTGGACAAGTTGCGGGCGAAATGTTCGGCTGAGCGGCCTTTCTGCTGACCTGCTGGGGAATCTGCTGACCGCCGAACAGGGCGTTGCAGAGGGTGATATGAGAGGGGTTTGTGTGGGCCTCTGGCGCCTCGCAGCCCCCGCAGCCCGCAATCAGCCGGGGTGACGGCTGCACAATGCCTCCCAGCGCCAGTACGCTCCCCCCGCTCCCACTCCCCCCGGGAATGACGGTGGGGTTTGTGGCGGAACAAGTTCCATCAATACCTTGAACCGTGTCTCGGGTCGGCGGCTCTACTTGGGGCGCCCCCCGCCCCTCACCCGCTCCCGTGTGTTTAGTACACATACGCCCCCCCCCCTTTACCCCTAGCACACGCCTAGCCCCACTCTGTCCGCATCCCACGGCTGCCTTCCGCTCGAGTCCCCTCCCACTGGGTAATCTACGTACAGATATGATATCTACTAGATTCCCACACACTGCTTGGTACGCTAGTGTATGGTTTTGGGTCTCGACGGCATCAAACAGACGCTTTCTGCGCGCACGGTAAAAACGGCGTCCTGGTTTCTAAACAGTTACGGAAGAAATGCCTATGGGGACGTTTTGGTTCTAACAAAACTGCTGCACATGAAAACAAGACGTCGTTCTTTTACCGTTCGCTCAGTGTCATGTCAAAATGTAGTAAATCAAGCTGATCGTCAGAAATTATGTACTTGGTTCTCACCTATGTCAGTGTGTTTTTTCTATTCTCCCGGTAAAATGTGTTTGGGAGTGGTATTCGCATGTACATTTGCAATTAACATTCATGTCTGTCCACGCATCTGCCGTAAGCCGACCAAGGCTCGGTCGGTATCGGCGCTTTGAGCACGGAGTATTCCAAACATGCGCCCCGACCATAGAAATTCGGGGTGCTGCATCAGGGAGACCGGGCTAGGCAAAGTGAGAGCCAGCGAAGCAAAGAGAAACACCACCTGGCCATAGATAGGACCAGGCTCTACGTCCAGCCGTGAGTCGAGGCCGGGAGGTAAAGCATTATTGCAGATGTGCGAGCTGCTGACCCTTCATTCCTCATTCATGAGCGAGATGCCTGAATATTAATGCGACCACGCTACGCCACGCGTCTTCTTGCCTGCCTGGTGTGCGTAGGAGAAAAGAGGACAAAGAGTTTTGCTTTATTCCTTGTACCAACAAATTGGGATCAAACCGAAACATAAGAATCAACTTCTATATTCGCAATTATAACAACAACATTACTTTCAAGTTGCATAGACATGCAGATCCTGTAGGTTTTGCGTTGACGAGGGAAAAGGGTGAAACCGACGTGTTTAAGTCTCATCAACCGTGTCATTCAACATGATGTTGTTACGGTTTGCGAAATGACAATTTCGCAATTTGCAGCAGCCCAGTGGCAGCGCTCCCGCAATGATTAAAAGGCCTAGGCCAGGACATTGCGCAGCAGAGCGCCGCTGTGCGGAGCCCGGCGGAGCCCCCGCCCGTCCCATCTAGCGCCACTGGAATCCCAGCAGCGGCCAGAGGGATTTTGGGGCTTAACTCACGCGCCGGGCAGGCGGGGCCGCGCCGGTCCGCGCAGGGCCTCACGGGGCAGCGCAGGGTGGGGCATTGGTGCCAGACCAGGGCGCGCGGTATCGCAGTGTTGTCATCGCCCGAATGTCACCTGCCGGGGTCGCCCAACGGGAGGTGAGGGTGCTGCTTCCTTGGCGCGCCTATCCACACTGTGGCCCTTGGCCGCGCTGTGGTGCGACGAGATTGCTTCGACTTGGGAAAAAAAAAGATTTACAGCACGAGCACGATGGTTCGATACACTCTAGACCGGTAAGTTTGGGGAACGAGTGTAGGGAAGGTAGCTGGTTAAATTTGGCCGCTGTATCAGCGGCTCACAATAAAGTACCGTGGATGAACACAATCAGTTCGTATGGTAGATGTTGTTATTGTGACCATGGTGTGTAAGTACAGGACAGGGCGATCTGTGTGGAATCTGTTTCTGGGTACATATTTTGCAACAGTGGACCATCGCACCTTACGATCTCAACGACAGGCCAACCCGCCCACCCGTAGGAATGCTTTGCTGTAAAGCTGTAGATGAACGTGGGGTTATTCAGCCGCCTACACCAACATGTAGCACCAGTATGAACGATATCTTTGTCGCAACAGTAGTCTCGTTGCTATTTTTAAGAAATGAGTTCTACGCCGTTGTGATGTTTGAACTACGTGCAGATTAAAACTACCGCAGAATGAGAGCGTCATATTCCAATGAATATGCTAGCGTACTTTGGCATGACGTTATGCGTGCGCACCCCTTCTCTCACCTTTGTAGCTTCGTTTGCTGCTTCTATTTGCATTCGACGACACGCTTTTGAATAAAAAACGCCAGCTTGTCCGTTGGTGTCT
>NW_026267192.1:905904-915424 GCF_000697945.3 Frankliniella occidentalis | reverse complement strand
TTTTCCCAAATGTTTTCTGATGAAGCAAACCAAGGTTTGTAGAACTTACATTTTCGTATTCAGCTCAAAATTCCGCTTCGATCAAGCCTACATGTGATTGGGTTCAAATACCAAATGAAAGAAATTTAGCAGATTCCTGGGGGTCAGTTACTTCTTTCAACGCTCTTCAGACACATTTCACATGTAGGCTCGTTCGAAGCGGAATTTTGAGCTGAATGCGATAATATTAGTCCTATAAACCTTGGTTTGCTTCAG
Organism: Frankliniella occidentalis; assembly: GCF_000697945.3. Taxonomy (NCBI): domain Eukaryota; kingdom Metazoa; phylum Arthropoda; class Insecta; order Thysanoptera; family Thripidae; genus Frankliniella; species Frankliniella occidentalis. The sequence continues at coordinate 915,169 of NW_026267192.1, read as the reverse complement.
CAGAAAATATTTCGTGAAAACTAAAACGTTAACGCCTTTAGAACTTCAATGCCTTTAAAAGGTGTAATTTCACACCTTTGTTTTACCAGTGATGTGGTTTCATCGCCATGCCAAAATTCAAGAAGGCAATTGGTTCAAGAGTCCCATTTGTTTCTTTAAGCACTTCAAGCGCTTAACTCAAATTTTAATCACAATCAAACTTTTTATGAAAGTCGTGACACTTTGTCTTTCACTTTTCTGCTGGCCTCTCCCAATTGTGCAATAACTTGTGTAAAAAACCAAGTGTAAATTCTTGATTGAGTTGAACACTGACTTCACATGCGAATGCAGTAGTTTACCGTGTGTCGCAAGGTTACGTTTGCATTCCATAGGGGACATGACGCCTTACGGGTGGAGCGAGTAGGAAAGTCCGCGCATACTCTTGTGTCGTGGCCCTGTGTCGGTTACTATACTTCATCGCGTGTGAGCACTGTTAAATTCCTGCAAAGCAACAGTAATGCTTTGCAGAATTGCGAAGGATTTTGGTTCCTTCTAACTGCACAGCATTTACTTTGCAATTACAAAATCGATGCTTGGTATTCGCAAAGCGGTGCTTCGCAGCATTTAAGCATTCCTACTGGCATTGCATCGCAATTATTGCAAAGCATCGCTTTGTAATTGCAAAGTAAATGCTTCGTAGTCACAGAGAATCAAAATCCTCGGCAATTCTGCAAATCAATGCTTTGCAGGAATTTAACAGTGTGCTTACACACGGTATTAGTGTAGTAACCGACTTACTACACGCCTGTTTCGTGGTTGACGCAGTTCGCCCCGCCTGCCTTTTTGCGGAGGACTGCGTCTTCAACTCGACCTCTTTGTGACGTGCGACTCGCATGTTTCCAGCGCATATAGAACTCTTTTGACTCTCCGTATTGACGCAATCGAGGGGAGCGGCGCGGAGCAGGCAGCAAACACAAGAGTCGCCCCCTCAACGCCCCTCCACACGGAGGGGACTCGGGAGGGTGAGGGGGGGGGGGCTCAGGCTCGCTCTGTTCCTCCGCACCATCCGCTCCGCTTTCCACGCCACGCCATTCCTCGAGGAGGGCGCGATCTCCCGACTCCTTTTGTATTCATGCTGCATGTTGTCGCGAGCCGCAGGGCCCGTGTTGGCGGGCCTCCGGCCGGGCGAGGCGGCGGGGCGCGTGGAGCCCAAAGTCGCGAACGTCCTGCTCGCTGCGGTTGACAAGCGGAGGGTCGCCTCATAACTCTCGTGACCCGCACAGTGACGCCTCTGGTCCGGACCAGCACACTGTTCTGCGCCCCGCCCCGCCAGCGACCCTTGTGGCGTGTAATCCACTTGCCCATCCCACTCATGTAACTTTACCTCCCCCTCCTTTACATCTCTCATTATATCCTACCCCGCCCTTTTTTTTTGGGGGGGGGCGGGGGCAACAGACTGCGCGGAAGTACTAGAACAAGCATTACTCGCCGAGAACGACACAAGGAGGGGAGTGCAGGACAGCGGGGAGCCTTGGGCACATCTGTTCATAGCAAACCCTTGAGTGAGGTTTCGTGCTCGAAATGCGAGTGAGACAATAATTTTTACTTGACCAATAAATGCGAGTTTTTTGGGGCTTTTTGAGTCATATGCACCGAATTCTCACTATAAGCGAGTGCTATTTCTTTAATCTCGCCCAATTGTAGTAAGGAATGTCACTCATTTTGGGCGAGGAACCGTAAGTTGCGATTCAAACAGAGTAAGAAAAATCATCTTCCTCTCAGTAGAGCGATATTTTTCCTGCCACTGTTCTTGCACACCTGACAAGAGCAATACGTCTTATTCCAGCATTTGCAGTGTTGTCCATTCTTTTTTGTGTGGACTCTGTTTTCCGACAAACGTCATGTGCTGTGCATTTCAATTTGTAGAAATTGGGGCGGCCCTTTCTCTACGGTGTGGCGTCGCGTTTTAGTGAGGCGTTCGGTGGAGAGGAGGAGAGCGGAGGTCGTTTCAGTGGCCACTTGGCGAATGGGTGGCAGTGTCACGTGGCTGCCATTACAGATAAATCACTTTACACAGTCTGCGGGGAAAGGCGAGGAGGGGGTGGGGGAAAGAAGTCTCCCAGCGGCCTCGTCAGCCACATATCAGTGGAACAACACCACAATGAGGCGACCATCGTGGCCGTGCGTGCTTCTTGAAGCCCAATATATCTGGAGGTGAGCATAACTCACTCTCACTATTGACACGACGGTGCCATTAGAGAGAGGGGGGGAGGGGGTATGCGCGCACGTGAGACACAGGGGTGAGTGGAGGGATGGAATTGAAAGTAATGTACCTCTATCGAGGACCACCGAGGAAAGGGGTGAGAGGGACATAAAAAAATTCTGGTGGCAAATAATTGAAATAAGCGGCATTTACTCACAATTTACCATCTACCAGCACTCAATTCTTTGGTTACATTTTTTTTCCGAATTAAACGGTTTGACGTTAAGGCTGATGCAAATACCTGATCACTGTTGAAAATCCACGATGTGAATGATTTTACTTTTACTTTTAATTTCAATGCAGTTTGCGATAAAAAGTTTTCATGCCCTTTAGCATGGAAGTAGCAAAACATAGTTCAGAAGTCGTTTTCTTTGTTAAGAAGTAACGCAACCAGGCTCAGTAAAGTAATCCCTCATTATGGGACTTAGCGCATCGAGTCCCATGATGATTGTGCTCGTGGATAACGAGCATTATCTCTACTGATGCAATCTTACCAGGGACTTCAATAAAAGGAGACTTCACAGATAATAAAAAGAAGAAAAAACGTGAAAACGGAGGAGACATGAAACACAAAAGTAACGCATAAATGTATGAATGTATAAGCATATTCAACTTAAATAACGATCCTTATACTAGTGGGATCATATGTACATCCGTCATTTGGATTTTTAGAAAGTAAGTGCGGCCAACGCAAGCTCTTGTGGCGCCCGATAGGTAGGCAGCATTTTGTCTGTAGTACAGAAGTGTATTGCGGGCTGGCCTACGTGGAGTTTTGCAGGCGCTTAGCTCCCGTTGTTTACGAAATAATCTGACGAAAACGGACGTATTTTCTGGATCGATAACAGGAACAAGTAATTTTAGCACTGCAGTGTTAAACTTTTTTCGCTGACATTGTCACCAAACATATTTCGACGCGCGTCAGCGCCTTTATAGTATTTTCAAAGTGCATACTGACAATAAGCGATGCAGACAAGCGATTCGATTTTCAGTTCCAGACGCCGACTGCCCCGGAATCATACACCGCTCGGACCCACAGTGCAAGGCACCACAGAGGTAGACAGGCCCCACACGCTGTGTGGTGGATGGGCTAGACTCTTGTTGACTGGCTGAGATCAACCCCTTCTCGCTCTTCCGTTTGTCCGCCCGCCTGTCGTCCGTCCCATTGGCATCTCGTGCTTCTACGACGCTGCTACGTACGTCGTGCAAGAAAGGAAGAAAGGCTTGTTCATAGTCGGAGACGGACAAGGAGGGAGAGCACCGCTTTGTTTGATAGCATTATTTTTGCGTGCCCAGCTTAGTCTAGCAGTCTGGCACGGCTCGGCGTGCCTCTCCTCTCACAGGAAAACTTTACACGGACTCTTTTGCATAAACAATCGACACGTCCAAGTTTCCAGTGAAAGTACACAAGGGCGCACGCAACAGCGGGGCGGGGCTCAGGGCAGAGAGTTGTTGTAGCGAGACGCGCGTGGCGGTCCCCCGGGCCACCCGGCTGCCCTCTCCTAGTTCCCCCTCCCTACACACTACTATGCCCCAGCGCTCCACCCTTCCTTCACCCTGCCCGACTGCCGAAACAAAATCGCGTCTCTACAAGTCTGGGGATAAACGGACTAATCCTTGTTGCGGCCATTGTGCCTCTGATAATGAAGCAAGGGTTTCGGGAATATTTTACAAATTACGAAAACGAAGAATTGCCAAGGTTAACGTTTAAACTGTAATAGCGAAAACTTAGGGAACAAACTTAGTTTTCTTCGACTAAACTAGAAGCAGCTTCCAAATGAATGTACATATATATTTCAGTATTAGGTTCCCTTTACTTTTGAATTCCTGCAGAGCAATGCGATGGAAATTGCAAAAGATTTTGAGCCTTTGTAAGCATTGCTCGTCATTTCGGCTTTCTCGTGGCGGTTGCTCGAAACTAACGCCAAAGCGGCCCTAGATTACTCGTAGAAAACGCTAAATATCGGAGATTGTTAGGCGTTTAGACTCCATTTCAGCACAAGGAAGAATGGATAGGTTAATCTGCGTCGAGAGGCGTTATCGCCGCTCGTGTTCCCGTATTCTTTTTGCGTTCTGTATCGCAATAATGTTGGCGCTGGGATTGCGACAATCGGTGACCATCTCGCATTTTTCCAGTGTTGTTTTCAAGAAACAGGGACGCCAAGAAAAGCCGAATAGTTCGGTTTCATTTTTACCCTGGTATAGTAACAATTGGTCAAAATCTTTCGCAATTTGCAAAGCATTCATTGCTTTGTTGGAATTAACCTGTGCACAGTTGATTGAAAATTGAGTGATTGAGAGGGCTTGCGTGGGGTTACCGCGGCCAGAACTCGTATTAGACCGTGCGCGCGCAGGGCTTATTGCCAGTTTTCAAGATGGGATAACGTGAAGTTATCCCGATTCGATTCATTTCATCGCCCAACTTTGTGTAGTGTTATCTGGAATAGGCGAGGCGAGAGAGAGGTTGATTTAGGGAAAGAGGAGGGAGGGGGTCATTGACCTCCACTACTTCGTTCTTTTATCTTTCATCTACCCGAATTTCTTACCAAATTGTGCTAAAACTGTGATTCAAATGTTTTCGATATTTTAAAAACAGAAACGCGAATTCGTGCTTTGACCTGTGGTCAGTTTGTCGGATGGGAGCCAGAAAAATTGAGTAAGAAAGACAATTGTGGGTGTCTGCCCACAATTTTTGTAATGATTAGAAGAAGAAGGCGTTCATCTGCACCTCGTCCTGCAACCCGCTGGGCTTATACGCTATGACGCGCGACTGGGTCACGTCGTACTGCATATGTTCTAGGAAGCTACAACCTTATGGTGTAGCTTCTTAGAAACAAATCCGGGAGCTCCCGAGCACTAGTCCTGAAAGGATCATTTTGATCTCCCAGGAGCGGTCTTTGTCGTCAGAAATGTCAGGAAGCGACCTCACGTGGAATGGCTTGACCTGTCCCACCTTCCGTCCGGCAGCCCGACCGTCCCACTCCCTTTTAGACCAGTCCGACTGGCTAGCCAAAGGATTTTCCAGCACACTTGCCACAGATATTTGAAAGTAGGTATTCTTCAGTGGCAAGAGCGCGCAGCTGGCTAGCACGGTTCGATGCTGCGGCACCTTCCTGGTCGTAATGTGTGTCGTATTGTGGTCTTACATCGGGTTACGTTCAAAGCTTATTCGCACGGCAAGTAAGAACAGTTATTAGACAATATTTTGTCAAAGCTAGCCACCTTTTCTAATCGGTTCAACGTAGCACATTATTAAAAGGCATTTTTCTTTACAGAACTGCCCTCTTATATACATGCATTTAAATTGCCCGCGGTAGACTAAAATTTTACCATCTTACTGTTGGACAAGTTGCGGGCGAAATGTTCGGCTGAGCGGCCTTTCTGCTGACCTGCTGGGGAATCTGCTGACCGCCGAACAGGGCGTTGCAGAGGGTGATATGAGAGGGGTTTGTGCGGGCCTTTGGCGCCTCGCAGCCCCCGCAGCCCGCAATCAGCCGGGGTGACGGCTGCACAATGCCTCCCAGCGCCAGTACGCTCCCCCCGCTCCCACTCCCCCCGGGAATGACGGTGGGGTTTGTGGCGGAACAAGTTCCATCAATACCTTGAACCGTGTCTCGGGTCGGCGGCTCTACTTGGGGCGCCCCCCGCCCCTCACCCGCTCCCGTGTGTTTAGTACACATACGCCCCCCCCCCTTTACCCCTAGCACACGCCTAGCCCCACTCTGTCCGCATCCCACGGCTGCCTTCCGCTCGAGTCCCCTCCCACTGGGTAATCTACGTACAGATATGATATCTACTAGATTCCCACACACTGCTTGGTACGCTAGTGTATGGTTTTGGGTCTCGACGGCATCAAACAGACGCTTTCTGCGCGCACGGTAAAAACGGCGTCCTGGTTTCTAAACAGTTACGGAAGAAATGCCTATGGGGACGTTTTGGTTCTAACAAAACTGCTGCACATGAAAACAAGACGTCGTTCTTTTACCGTTCGCTCAGTGTCATGTCAAAATGTAGTAAATCAAGCTGATCGTCAGAAATTATGTACTTGGTTCTCACCTATGTCAGTGTGTTTTTTCTATTCTCCCGGTAAAATGTGTTTGGGAGTGGTATTCGCATGTACATTTGCAATTAACATTCATGTCTGTCCACGCATCTGCCGTAAGCCGACCAAGGCTCGGTCGGTATCGGCGCTTTGAGCACGGAGTATTCCAAACATGCGCCCCGACCATAGAAATTCGGGGTGCTGCATCAGGGAGACCGGGCTAGGCAAAGTGAGAGCCAGCGAAGCAAAGAGAAACACCACCTGGCCATAGATAGGACCAGGCTCTACGTCCAGCCGTGAGTCGAGGCCGGGAGGTAAAGCATTATTGCAGATGTGCGAGCTGCTGACCCTTCATTCCTCATTCATGAGCGAGATGCCTGAATATTAATGCGACCACGCTACGCCACGCGTCTTCTTGCCTGCCTGGTGTGCGTAGGAGAAAAGAGGACAAAGAGTTTTGCTTTATTCCTTGTACCAACAAATTGGGATCAAACCGAAACATAAGAATCAACTTCTATATTCGCAATTATAACAACAACATTACTTTCAAGTTGCATAGACATGCAGATCCTGTAGGTTTTGCGTTGACGAGGGAAAAGGGTGAAACCGACGTGTTTAAGTCTCATCAACCGTGTCATTCAACATGATGTTGTTACGGTTTGCGAAATGACAATTTCGCAATTTGCAGCAGCCCAGTGGCAGCGCTCCCGCAATGATTAAAAGGCCTAGGCCAGGACATTGCGCAGCAGAGCGCCGCTGTGCGGAGCCCGGCGGAGCCCCCGCCCGTCCCATCTAGCGCCACTGGAATCCCAGCAGCGGCCAGAGGGATTTTGGGGCTTAACTCACGCGCCGGGCAGGCGGGGCCGCGCCGGTCCGCGCAGGGCCTCACGGGGCAGCGCAGGGTGGGGCATTGGTGCCAGACCAGGGCGCGCGGTATCGCAGTGTTGTCATCGCCCGAATGTCACCTGCCGGGGTCGCCCAACGGGAGGTGAGGGTGCTGCTTCCTTGGCGCGCCTATCCACACTGTGGCCCTTGGCCGCGCTGTGGTGCGACGAGATTGCTTCGACTTGGGAAAAAAAAAGATTTACAGCACGAGCACGATGGTTCGATACACTCTAGACCGGTAAGTTTGGGGAACGAGTGTAGGGAAGGTAGCTGGTTAAATTTGGCCGCTGTATCAGCGGCTCACAATAAAGTACCGTGGATGAACACAATCAGTTCGTATGGTAGATGTTGTTATTGTGACCATGGTGTGTAAGTACAGGACAGGGCGATCTGTGTGGAATCTGTTTCTGGGTACATATTTTGCAACAGTGGACCATCGCACCTTACGATCTCAACGACAGGCCAACCCGCCCACCCGTAGGAATGCTTTGCTGTAAAGCTGTAGATGAACGTGGGGTTATTCAGCCGCCTACACCAACATGTAGCACCAGTATGAACGATATCTTTGTCGCAACAGTAGTCTCGTTGCTATTTTTAAGAAATGAGTTCTACGCCGTTGTGATGTTTGAACTACGTGCAGATTAAAACTACCGCAGAATGAGAGCGTCATATTCCAATGAATATGCTAGCGTACTTTGGCATGACGTTATGCGTGCGCACCCCTTCTCTCACCTTTGTAGCTTCATTTGCTGCTTCTATTTGCATTCGACGACACGCTTTTGAATAAAAAACGCCAGCTTGTCCGTTGGTGTCTTCTTTTATATCCTCACTAGTACTGCCATGTCGTGGATACGACAATGGTCAGGTATGTTGACGTAGGATTTCGCAAGCACAATGAATGCAATGCCATTTGGAGGTAGAAAGGGAAAGAACAATTTGGCTAATCTCCGTGATTTCTTTTGCTTCGCTATCACAGACGGAATAGCCTAATTTTTCAGTTCCGGGTACTCCATTTAAAATCAAACATTCCGCGAATGATAATCGTCGGTCTGACGAACAATTTTTTTGGCCTGTAGTGGACAGCTTTTTGTTATGCAGCATAATGAACATAAAAAAATGTCATCTCTAAAAAGAATTGTCTCTTACCAATTAAGAGCCTGTTTCTTTGAAGAATTCGTTACAATTTATATCCTTACAATTTTTGCGAGGAAGTGAGGAGACGGAAGCTTTTACAGTGGGCTAAGAGAGGAAGGAAATGGAGCCAGTGAGGCTATAAGGCTGGGCAGGCAGGGCCCGTGCACCGGTCACCTTTTTAATAAGCAAGCTAATGACACTGAACAGGGTGGGGCGTCGCCACGCATCGCCTGCTGCACGCTCAAATGAAAAGAACGCTACACCTGACAAATTCGAGGAAGCGAGGCCGCCCCGCCCTACTTTTGTAATGATACTGCTGTCTACTGTCCCTTTTGCCGGCCCTTTTTCATAGATGAGAAGAAGGCCGCCAAAAAGAGGGAAATACAAGAAGAGGTTGAAGCGTCCATTACAAACACTGTAAAACTCTCCATGAAAGATTTTTTTCAATCTTTATCGGATTAAAAAGTACTGAGCAGTGTCATTTTCGTAGGAAAATCGGTAAAGTGACTGGCTCATCAATAATTTAAAGAATTAATAAAAATATAGAAAAAACAGTGCTACTTACTCAAAAGCAGCTTAAACGGTTGCTCACCCGTATAACCCAAATTAAATTGCCCTGCCCTGCAGACTTAACGCCGCCCCTGCACCTGCTACTTATTTCCTTTGACAAAATCCCAAATTTAAACTCGATGTAAAAAGCACGTTCACAGTAACATGAAGATATTGATTTAATGTTTATTCCGTTTTTTTAAAGTAACCACGTCATCATGGTACGGATAGTAATGTTATTAAAAGTTTGCGTCCTGGGTGGACGACGAGGAGCGTCTCCGCAGCTACGTCTGCCCATAATAAGTTTAGAATTTGTGAGCAGTCTGCAAGCATTGTTTGTCACTGGAGAAAACGAATTTATTTGTTGTGGGGTGCGTAGAGTTTTGGCCGGCTATACTCAAATGTTGCAAGTGTGC
>NW_026267192.1:897672-899611 GCF_000697945.3 Frankliniella occidentalis | reverse complement strand
GTTCGTAATGCAAACCAAAACGTCCGTAGTTTACGAAGGATTTTGAATCGTTGTATTACGGGAGATGCGTGATGTTTAAGGCAAAATGTATACGGGAGCGTGTAGAGGGGAAAAATATGTCTACTCGAAACACGGAGCACGCCTTTGGTGGTGAACGCTTTTTGGGTGTCCGTGCGTGTGTGCTGCGGTGCTCTCCCGGGTCGAGTGGCTGCCCTACCACGCCACACGGCACCACGACTCCACACCACCACACGGCCGTGTTCCTCCACACTCCGCCTTGCTAGGTAGCTCTCGGGGCCTGCGTGAGGGTTCCAGGTAGAAGGACTTGCAGCATGGTGAAGCCGTGCACGTGCTTTCCCACGACGGTTCGCCCCATTGCTAGGTATTTAACTTGCTCAAAGGGAAAGGGCCTAGAGTTCCGTCGTCCTGGCAAACCACACTGGTGTAACAAATGTAGAAACACTGCAAAAAAATTTAACAGGTAATGCGGCTAATTCATTTTCCAGAAACGTCTGTTATTCGAATAACAGCATCGCTGTAGTTATAATGGTTAAAATTTGGTACAGGGAGCAATGTACAGTACAGGACCACTGTACAGGCAAAAGCGAACAAAACTGTCTACAGTGGAGCCGTCTTCGTACACTGTACCGTGTAAAACCTGGGCTTTCCGGTGCTACAGCAACACTGTACTCCGCGTTCTGTACCCTAGGTGTAGTGGCCGAGGGGGTATTCACTTCCGTAATACCCTGTACACTCCATCAGGGTATTACTTGTAATGTAATACCGAAAAATAACAAAAATGCTATAAATTTGCAAAATTTTGCGTGTAATACCGGCGTAATACCCGGTAATACCAGGTAATTATGTGTAATACCGAGTACTCTGTACAAGTTTTATGGTAGTGAATACCCCCTCGGTAGTGGCTCAGAGCGGCATCTACAGTAACGCTGTAGATCGTTCCGTATCAGACTCTAATTTTTTGCAGTGAATTTGCGCACCAATTGACGTGGTTTCGAACAGAACTAGACGTCAATTGGTGTGCAAACAAGTGTTTTACCAGTGCTGGTGAGTGGATTCACCGTGAGCAGAAAAAGGGAGACGGGTTGTCTAGGTTCGGGTGCAAGCAAGCCTGACCATTGCAAACGATGCCTTGTCAGCTGCAAGGAGCACGTCGCGTCGTCCCGACGTACCGGTCAGTCATACTCTTACGCACGCGCACTGAAGGTACAGCAGTGCCTGCGCACTCACGTACACAAACACGCATAACTTGAGATTGGGAAAGTTGGTGCGACTGCTGCGGCCGTGCTGCACCGTACGGTTGTAGTGGAGTGTGCAATAGCAACACCGCTCTTCACCTCTCTGCCTTCCCTTACCCCTTCCTTCTCTCGTATCTATAGCTATAAACCAAGTTGCACAACTGGTTAAAACTTATAAGTGCCTAACTGCAAGTTAAATACTCCTCGAATGTGTTTCAATCCTGAACACTACCCACACCCCACAATGTGTGCGTCCAGGATAAGGAAGTGTTTAACAGGCTACTGAATCCTGAAGATTGGAATCCAAAGCAAAGCGCCATTAAATTGTTGTTCCACCGCTCTGGACGTGTTTACGAAAAAAAGGCATGTAAAGAGAGCCAGAATGGCATGAACGTAAATATTAAAGGAACCCGCCGTATACACTATAAGTAATCAAAAAACTTGTACTCATCCTAATTTGCTCGACAGGGACTGTTGGTCAAATCGGCCAAGAATATGAGATACAAGGACGAGCAAGAAAGGAAAAGCATGCACACCACCACATAGACTTAGTGTAAATCAAAACTTCAGGCACGACTTCACCGTCAAAACTCAAACGAAAAAATGGTCGGACGTCGTCCATAGGAGAAAACAGCAACAGGTTTAAGGAGACGGATTCCGCACCAACGGAAAGAAGCTTACTC
>NW_026267192.1:887096-891416 GCF_000697945.3 Frankliniella occidentalis | reverse complement strand
CACACATAGTGGGCTAGCTTCGATCTCCCGAAGGCCCGGCAAGGAGCCCCGGGTCCCTGTGGCTCGGCCATGCTTTCTTGTACGTATTTGCGAAGGGCCGTAGTATATTTTCGAGGAAAGGTAAGAGGGAAATGCCCTTGTCAACGGGATTTAGCTCTACACTAATGTCAAATTTTCCTTTGTAACTACGACTTTGTAAGCAAGACTTATTGACGTGAAATCAAAGATATGTTTACTTTCTGAGTGTAATATTAAACTGCAAACTCTTCTTGTAAAAAATAATTGTATAACCGCTTTGTTAACATGCACATGAGCATAACAACGGGCTTTGTACAAAAAGGTTAGTTTGTCGTGGGGAAAATCGATTTGTGAGGTATCCACGTCCCTTTTATGTTGATGCTAATCTCAACACGACTTAACTGCCTCGTCAAGTATTTAATCTCTAACCTATAGATTATTTCTTACGTTTTCTTTATAAGTGTGTCCCCCTCCTCTCCGTCTGTTTATCTCTCTGTCGTAGCATCGAGAGGAGAGTGGTGGTGGGGGAAGGGGGTGGTGGAACTGCCTGAGGCAAGACGGGCATAGCCGCCCCGCGTTCTGTCGTGGTGTCAGATGACGGTCTGTTTTATTAATAGTCAGGACTTCAACAAATTGCATTCCGTGGTGCTGGTGTCTGGCTACCATGACATGCTAAGCGTTCATCCGGCAAGCACTTAAGGTAAAAGTACACCAGAGAAATATATATTCATTGTATGGGACAAACGTTCGACAACATATTGAAAAGGCGGTACGATCGCTTTGCGGCCGGCTGGTGCCAGACAGTGCTGACCAGTGTCTCGGTGGGCAGGTGGGCGGGCTGGTAGGTGTCGTCCTTTCTGGTAGGCCGGCCATTACTGCTGGGCCGTGAGTTACGGGGTGCCGGGTCGGGGGCGGGTGGTGCCCTGGAGCTGCCGTGGCGCTGCCCTGACGCTGCCCTGCTGCCAGCCACCCTCTGGCCCCCGCACAGCGGCACAGCCCACTCGCCTGATCCGGCCGGGGCCTGATTGCGCCAAGTGTGTAGTCCGCTCACGTGTGGGGACAGCAGGCCCGACCAGCTCCGGGAGGACTCCAAGGAGGCGTGCGTGGCGGGGGTCGAGAACAACAGGTCCCAGGCGCCGGGGGCCACCGCACAGTAGGTACACTGGGGGTGTCCACTGCCAACTCACCGCCCCCCGGTAGTTATTATTATGATGTTTAATACACTGCACAATAGGTTCTAAAGTTTATCGTATATCAATGATGTGCCTGCAAGGTACACAAACTGTACCTGCCAATGAGATGATCTTTATTTGTGTCTTTTTTGAGAGCACCTAATTCAGATACATATTTGTGTATTGTCTATGAGCTAATATTCGGAACGTAGCCCCCTACAAGTTGCAACTACCTAAAAAACAAACAAATTTCTTCTTATCTTATTTGGATATGCCCAAGACATAAGCAGCTTGCCACAAAATTGTCCCTTCCCCTTCTCTTTTAGAGGGTGGCTGCTACTGGTAGAACATTGACCACAACTGGCGCAAACGTTTATAGATTAAAGGGCAGTCGGACGACGCCACGCCGAGCCAGTGCGTCCCTGATGGGACGGCCGCCGCGCTCTGCCGTCCTGCATAAATAATGTACACAGCCAGGGAAGCCACGTGGTAACGGGGTCGGCAGCAAGCAAAAGACCAAGGCTCATCAGAAGACCTACGGCCTCAGAAATAAAGCAGCATTTTTTTTAAATTGTTGATGTCGTGTGTATATCAGTAGACAGCTAATGTGAAAAAAATACAAGACAGGTTAATTTTAATTCTAAAACCTATTTCAAAAAACTTAGCCTATTTCATAACACCAACAATTTCCCACATATCTTGTGTACATGCCTTGTTTGTTTGATCGCGAGTTGAAAGACTCCCTTCTGCAAAGCGTATACGCACTCATAAGTAAAAGTTTACTTTTGCATTGCTCCATTACGAAACCAGTGTTTTCTCTATTGCACTGTCATATTATTTTTCATGTGACTTTAGAATTTGCTATACCTGGCCTTGCTGAGTAACCTTAAAACGAATGTGACATCACGGTTCAACCAATGTGACATTATTTACATGTTCACCAGTGTGACTTCAAAATAAATTAATTAATTGAATAACAGTGTACAGGGGCGTTGGACATGCTTCTGAGTGAGCGTATGGTTTCCCTAGAAGAATGTACTAACGTGGAGGAGGGAGGATGGTTCGGCCTCCTGCTCGGCCCCTGAGCCATGCCTCTGCCCCGCCCCGGCCAAAGCCCAGGCGATGCCCTCCCCCAACGGGTGACCCCCTGTACGGACGGCCACCTCCACAAACTACATGCCGGGCCCCACCGTCCCGCTGGGACCGGACGGGACGGGGCCGCCTAGCTGGGCCGCCCAGCCCCCTCCGACTAACGCAATGCCTCACAATCTCGTGAAGTGACCGACAATAAACTTGTCACATTCTTTGCTCATAACGCGAACGCATCCATTGTCTTTCTGAAATGCTTTTGGCAATTTTATCGCCTTTTTTACTCATTTTTAGGCCGCTAGTCTGCAATAAAGCTATATCAGCGAGCGTACGTAGCACAGCCATCCGTCCGTTTGCTTCTAATGTGAACAATCATCGGAAATCGTGTCCATACTTACAAACAAGTATTTGTGCGTCACAAAGCCTTTTCTCTGCATTGGCAAAAAAAAAAATGTACTTCCAATATCGTTTGTATTTAAGTCTTTAAATTGAGCTCGCTTGTTTGCTGTGGAAGCCAAGCAGGATGCACAAACACATGCCGTTTTTCTGATCCCGTTCGCTGCGCTGGAGGAAGGGATGGGTGGGGGGGTATGCCTTTCTGGTCCGTAATAATAATTAAAATGGTGGGCAGGCTGCGTTCCTTGCACGCGGCTGCGCCTCGGCTGCGCGGGATGCGCGCGCGGATCGCCGACCTTGTTACGGCTGACACATGACGCGCGGCGCCACGCCACCCTGTTGTCCTCGCACCGTACACCGGCTGGGACATGGGCAGGACCCGCCCGCCGGGGGCGAGATCCCTGCAATTATCTACGTAATCCCGGTGTCCTAAACTTGGTTGCCGTCGCGCCCCTGCGCGCCCCGACGCCCGGCCAGCCCCGCCTGTTCCCTTTCGAGAGCTGTTTGCTCCCCCCGCAGTACCCTGCCCTGTGCCCAGTGCCCGCGCCCCGCGGCCGCCGCACACCACACCGCAGACTCCGTTAGTTTCGTTTAATGACGTACCGTTGGGCATGTTTTGTCAAACAAACCGAGGGGGAAAATAAAATTGACTGGAAGTTATTTAGAATCGCTGGAAGCCCTTGTGCCCCGTGTTGCGCACAAACAATCAGGATTGCACCGATGTTAATGCACTCAATGTCAGAAATAACTATGTAAAAATTGTGGCTTACTTTTGATCAAATTTATAAGCATAGTAGACAAAATTAAAGTTGTGTAACCATGAATGAATAAAATCCTGCAAGTTTTAATTACAACGTAGATTAAGTGTGGCGTGGCGTCACTTCCTAGCGCGCTTTCCCCGCCTCACATTTTTAGTTTTTGCCAGTTTCCCAATAAAACCGTGTATTTGAGGGTGTTCTGATTGTTTTCCGTACCTTTTTCTGTGTTTTTTTTTTAAAGAGCTGTCGGGTCTCTGTGTAAGCAAACGCAAATGCACACACACTGTTATCCCTGTACACTACTCTCCCCATTATCGGCTCGGCCATTACAAATGTTTATTATCTCGAGATCATCTTTCTCTCAAAAAATGTGTAAATGTACAAGTGCACCGTATCGACTCGAAATTGAATGCCCAGCGAGCGAAAGTGGGAGCTTGGTTGGAGGTTGTGCATAAGCCTACGACACACTCACTGGCGAATTAAAAAAATACAGCGTCATGTACGAACACATTTTGCAACAGTGCAAACGAGTCAATTCGACTCCTCTTGAAACATATGGGAATTGCCTCTATTTTCACCCGGGTAATCCACTGCGAGCACCCTGAGCACGTCACAGCGCGGCGACAATAACGCCTCACTGCAAACGGGGACGGGGCGTGGCGGGACTGTCCAAAGTGGCCCAATAGCAGAGCGAGCCAGATCGCGAGGTGGAGCACGCCGCCGCCGAACAATGGACCGTGGCATCGCGTGGCGGGGCCGGGTGGGGCTGGCGGCTGGCGGGCCGTGTTTGATGTTGCCCCCTTCCTCTCCCGTTTTCCTTGGTGCAGGAGTGGGGCACTCAGTCAGGCCCTTTCATTTTGACGCCAACAGTTTAATGGTGCAACGCG
>NW_026267192.1:881663-886791 GCF_000697945.3 Frankliniella occidentalis | reverse complement strand
ATGGACATCAAGCAACAGTTGTTTATATCAGGAGGCCATCGTACGGTATTTCTTTCTGGACAATTATACTAAGTATCACCGGACTTGTGTGCATAACTGAGTTATATTGTGAGTTACGGTAAATATTGTAAGTTACAATTGTATCTGAACTCAGTTATTCACACAGAATCCCTTTGATTGCTATAGTAGTTGTACTTTTAGAGTGCACCACCTGCACGCAAATTCAGCAGCGTTTTAGCTCTAAATAATAATCATCTGTTTATCGAAGTTTGCTTGTTGAGACGAATATGGACTTCTCAGTTCAATCATTCTTGCGTACCCGGTTACAGGACAATGCTGGTCCGTCTCCATCGCGCAGTTCCCCTCCAACGTTCTCTTTACTTTGCTCTCCTGCACCAGACACAGTATGGCTTCCTGGGACCTGGTGGGTGTGGGTCTGCGCGACGTCCGGTCCGGTCGCGCCGTGCTTGCCTGAGCCCCGGGGCCACCCGGAACAGATTCCGGTTATTCCTTAGAGGCTGAGCCGAACTATAAAGCCCCCGGTCCAACGCCCCACTCGGCTCTACTAACGACGGCAAGATTACTTGGAAATTTTCGTTGGGGATGCTGCTTTCTACAGTTTTGTTTGAGGCGAGGTGGTTCAAATCATATCCTCTCGTTTATTGCAGCAGAGCGCCCTCCCCAGTTTATCACCGGTGGGCGGACGTGATCACCCTACCGTTGCTGGTCAACCTACCACAAGGGCTGTTCAGGCCAGTAAAAGCGGGCAATACGGGGGGCTAGCCCAGTGATTTACGCACAAAGTTGTTGGAAGTCACAACACAGCGTTCAAATGTTGGGTCTGCAATGTAGTGACCCTCTCCCCTCCTCTCTCTCTCTCTCTCTCTCTCTCTTCCTCGCTCTTCAATACACAACCTCACATTCACATACATCTCAATTTTTGACTATCCGTTTGCCCCTCTGCCCTTCACTGTGCTTGCATAAAGCGAGCTGCTCGGTGTATACATCACATGGAGATATGATTGACCCATGTAAACAGCGCACGTGGCCGAAACAGCCAAAGGGTATAGAGAGGGCAATCATTTGATGTAAGCCGGGCTTCGTCCATGGGTGAGGTTGGCCTGCCTGGCGGGGTAGGAACCTTGATTGGAAAGCGATGGTACAGATAGAGAGGGTAATAATGTTAGGCAACGGCCCCGATACACACGCCGCCTTTCTTCTTTTTCGCTGGACCAAACGATTTTCGACATCGATTCAGTCCTTGCCTACGAAATGCACAGAAAGAACTACGTAAAAAGGTAGTTGAGGGAGCTGTGTGCTTACTAATGTGTGCGTGCTAAGCCCTCACATCTACATGACTCTTGATGTTACCACATCAAACTTTTTTAACGTTTCATTTTATAGAGAAACCTAAAATAAAGTCAATAACACTAATAATTTTCTTTCTAGAACTAACTGGGTATTTCCCCTTGTTTTGCCTTAACTAGTTAGTTATTTCGAAAAGAATGGCAATAATGGTCTCATTTTTTAAAATGGGCCAATGAGTGCCTCTTCTTTGGCTTGCGGCTGTTGAAAGCAGCTGTGGGAGAGGTAGAAAATTCCCGCATGTCAAAAATTACCGGATGGCAGTGTTCTAAGAAGCGACCGATATATCGGAAAGCATATCGACTTTAAAACAGCAGTCTCGGAGCCCACCACACTGAAGCTGGGATGTATGGTTTCTGACCCAGATGCTTGACGGTACTGCTCGCCGCAGCGCCAGCTACGAGTAGGGTAGGCAGGTGCCCGTGAGGTCTGCTTACCAGATGCGGCCCATTCTTTGTCAGTGACGAAATGAGCGACTGAGAGGTGCTCGAGGAGGTGCTGCGAGTTGTTGAAGCACATGCCTAGACGCGTCTTTGCAAGATGCCTCTATGGACGTTTTGCAGCTACACGTATCACCGTCGCTCAAAAATGCCGTCACTGACCGACACCGCTTTCTGGAAAATGCCCGGATCTCCATTAGACCGATCTCACCTCCCCCGTCCAAACATATCTATTGTTTTTATCTCTCGTCCAGTAAATAAATATTTAAAGCTCACCCGACTTTGCGTTCTGCTACGGCGGGACGACGGCTTGCTAGAGAAGTAACCTTCCCCAACTTTGTCGGTGCTACATGTTTGCATGGATGTTTGCTTAACGGTTTTTTTCCCACTGACTCTAATCGATTCATAACTTTTCCAACTGCGAATTGCTCGTTTGCGCCGGTGACAGACTCTTCCTCGTGAGGAAGAGGAAGGAAAGGGGTACCCCTACTAGCACGGTACGGGGTGATGGCGTCCTCCAGGCTGCTGCTGCCTGCTTATTCGTTTTGTTGAGCAAATAAACGAGCCCTCTTTGAAAACTTGGGCAGAGTCGCGCTCGGCGCGCAGGAGGGAGAAGGTTGGGGGTTGAGAGGGGCCGTCCTACTCCCTACCACCACCACCACCACCCAACCTAAAGTTGCTTTCTAAGTATGGGGTGGTTTTGGAGGTGGTTTGGCTCTGGGTGTGGCGTGGCGTGGCAGCGGGTGGCGGCCCGATCAAACATCGCGCTGAGCCGCACCCCGACCGCACGCTCACCGCCGCACGGCCGCGCCGCGCCGTTCTGACTTTCCAGCCCGCGCGCATCCGCCGTCGTCGTTAGCGAATGAGATCATAAATCGAGACGAGCCATATGGGGCGTGGTGGGGCGTGGCGGGGCGTGGCGGGGCGTGGCGGGTCGAGGGCAAGGGGGCTAGGGCGGGGTGGCGCCGGCCAGCGTGTGTTGGCTAGGGCGGCTGCTGCTAACCGGGACCCCCACGTAAATCCCTTACAAACGATTGGCTATACTGGCTTTGACTTTTGGGATGGCCAGCAGGCGGGTCCCATACGAGGTGGGGAGGTTGTGGAAAGGGGCCACGAGGATTATTCGCTCGCCCCACACCCCTCGTGTCAGGTTAAACGTCACTATGTGGGTCAGAAAGTGTGTGAACTGTTGCGAAAGGAACAAATGAAAACTGAGTTAAGCAATACTTTCACAATCTCCCCTTTGATTTTTTTTACAACCACTTAAAGACCTTAAACGTCACTGAGATCCTGAAGCGACGATAAAAACATCACCACAGAAGTTCTTGCGACAATTTCTCCGAGTCGCTCTGCCATGTCGCATTTATGTACGTTCCAGTGAACTGCTTCTACTCGCGTACAAAAGCGACTCGCTCTCAGGGTTCCCATCTCTGCCCCACCCCTTCTCTCTCTCTCTCTCTCTCTCTCTCTCTCTCTCTCTCTCTCTCTCTTTCTTTACTTGAAAGAGTCCTTGGCATTTCACAAGAGGAAAATAACTGTGCTTCCCTTGACGCGCCCCACTACGATGACTGATGTGAGTGTGTGTTTACTCCAGCCCAGGCTGACCCGGTTGTGCTGCGAGCGGATCGCTACCGGCGGCTACAACCGGGATCAGACTGAAGCTGTCTCGTGTGAGGCATGCATGATTTTGTTTTCATTGACTTGTCTGAAATCTTGTGGTTTTTCCCTCTTAGAGCTGACATCCAGCGTGCAGTATATGCACCCGGGTAGCATAGCTCATATATCGGTTCGTTGTCGGGTGCTTTGTTTGCCGTGCCGTTTTTTCGTGCTATCCGCGACCGTGTGATCTGCACATTTTCTAAATATTGGCTGCCTGCTTTTGTTGCAGTTTTCCATTGTACCATGCCCGTGCCGTGGCTCCACGTCGCTCCGCATCGCTCTCAGCCCGGCATGCTCGGGAGGCCTTGCTTATCTCCGATATCGGAGCACGGCCTGCCCATTAGCTGAGCCGGCGAGCCGTGCAAGTCACATGCCCAGCCCAGCAGTGCTCGGCGGGGGCCGTAGACTTCACATCGAGCCGCTCGCACCATCTCCAGAACTCTTCGATGTCTAATATATGTTTAATTGTAGAAAAGTTTTTTTATGAGAATTATCGTACCTTATAGTTTGGCAAACGGCACGTGCCAAACCTAGATTACTCTTAAATGGGATTTCAGCACTTGCCCAGTCGCAACTATTCTCGATAATTCCCTTTTACGCTACTGACAATTTATTCTGTTATAAGTTGGTTAATTATTTACGCAAAATTACACCATAAATTAGTCAGTTATTGCTGCTGCAGAAGAACGTAGGTATCTACTAAGAAATAAATCAGTATAGGTTTAGGAGTGTGTTGTCCCACTTTGGGAATGGTCTGGTCGGCTCCGACATTCTCGAGCGAAATAGATGAAAGATAAATTATGGACGGCGCTTCCTGTCAGTGCAGGCAAGGAGGTCAGCTCTAAGGCCAGCCAGGGAAAGCCAGACGCCTGTCAGCGACAGTACCTCTGTCTCAGGGGTAGGGGCTGGTCACATGCCTTTTTAACCACGTACCCCAGCGCGACAGCCTCTTGGCTCGGGGTGGGCGCTCCCTACCGAAGCGGAACGAGGTTTGGCGGGTAAGCGGGCCCCGAGCGTGTAACAGTATTCTCTAGGTCAGTTCGCGGTCGGTTCGAGATTAGGACGACGTCGGGGCGAGGTTTGTTCTCGGTCAGGGCTAGGTCAGAAAGACTTTGTGGTGAGGCCTGCAGACTAACGCCCCAGCGGCCGTTCTCCTGACCGTGAGGTCTTTTACTTTGCAGACACGCGGCCTCGTCTGCCGCCCCGCCCGCCCCGCCCCGCCCCTCAGCACTTTGCGCCTGTGCCAGGGCGCGGTGGTGCTCGGTGCGGGACTTATATTCCCCCGAGTTCTAGTCGAGCCACTTGGCGTTCATGCCGCGCCTCCCTGCTAATGGACTGTAAGGCGCCTCAGCGGGCGCCTCAGGTCAGGACTTTACAACTCGCCCGCCCCGCCCCGCCAGCACACGGTGGTGGTGGGCGGATGGCGCACACCTGCGCGACAGTGTGGCGGCCGGGTCGCCTTACCCGACCCGCGATTAATCACGATCCCGTGGGGGTCCCGCCCGGAGCCTGAAGCCGCAGCAGCCGCAGCCACAATCCTCCCGGATATCCTACATAATCTGGCCGTGCGTGGGGGGAGCAGGAAGGAGGAGGCGGCGGGCGTCTCCTGCACAGCCTCACGGGGGCGGGCCGGCATATAACTCAGAGTGGCACTCATCACTGGA
>NW_026267192.1:871914-872349 GCF_000697945.3 Frankliniella occidentalis | reverse complement strand
ACTGTTCCTTCGATCGTAAATATAATTAACTTTAACTTTACATTTCAACTCGTATACTCTGACTTCCTCAGTTCCAACCCGTTCTTCTGTTGTTGTTTTTTTTTTTCTGCGGCAAGAGACAGCACAATATCATCGTCCTCAAAAATGTTAATAGAAGCAGAATTGCCTGCCCTTTCCGGCCCCTAGCAGACTCCATCTCTTTTGGCTTTCCGTTGGCGTTGGCGGCACGTGACGTGACGAGGGACGGGGAGACGCGTGAGGGAGTGCGTGGGGCGCCGCATGCGATGTCTGGGATGACTCATCGCTTTAGTGTCGTCTCAGAGCCACCCCCCTTAAACCAGAGTTTCCCCCAACAGCTATTGAAAGGATCTAACACTCGTACCAGGGCGGCTGTATGCATGACACCTGCCGCGTTGTAGCACCGCTGCAGAGGGT
>NW_026267192.1:868566-871864 GCF_000697945.3 Frankliniella occidentalis | reverse complement strand
AAGTACGTATGTGCTGTTTATTTTTTTTCTGACCCTATCCTTTATGTAAACGGAATGTTAACGGCACTACCTTATCCGAAGTGAAAGTACAATACCTCGTACAATACGAGGGTCCCGTCCCGCCGGCAACTTCCAATTCCAGCCAACACTTTATTTCCCCCTAATGGACTTCGAAACATCCTTCATTGCCCCCCTCCCCCCTTTTCCTCCTCCGCCCACCCATTTTGTCCCGCCCGCCCTACCCGTTTCCTTGCCTCTCTTGCCCATGCCCTCATCTCGGGCATGCCTGCTAGGGTGGCCTGGCGCGGTATTCTTCTTTGACTTGGGCCCAGCGCAGTACTCTGTATGTACACAGCCAAGAGCCAGGCTGCACCGCAGCGGCCGCCCGAGCGCCCTCCAGCACCGGCGCTGCTCTGGAGAGCAAGTTCCCTGAAACTTGATGACAAACCGCGCGGCTGCTGCGCGGCTGGGCCGGCCGGCCCGGTCGGCTCGCTGGCCCCAGCCCGTTTATTTTCACGTTGGCCGCATCCACCAGAGCACCGCGGTAAGACCCTCTTGTGCTAGATTTCAGGACCGTTCGGGCGCGTCCCGCCGTTTTCCTGACCCACACTGTTAACGCCGTGGTCGCCCAGCTTGCCAAAATGTGGGCAGTCCTTTTTGATTGCCAAATTTTGGCCTCTTTGTGAAAGAAAGCCAACTTTTGGCAAGCAAAGGAGGCCAAACATTGGCAGCCTCCAGAAAGACGACCAAAATTTGACAATCAAAAAGGACTGCCAACAGTTTGGCAAACTAGGCGACCAGGGCGTTAACAGTGCAGAGAACGGTTTCTTTGATACTAGAAAATTTGAGAATGAAGAAAATATTACTTAAATTCAAAGAAGGGAAAGTGAACTACTACTTATCCATTTATGAAATGTGTGAGCCCGTTCTAAGAGTGTGTGAAAAATAAGTTGTTCTTTTTTTCAGAGAATTTACTAATGGAAACTCATTTGTCCGTCTACACCCAATACTCACAACACACGCAAGCGGTAGGAACGCCTGCGAGAAAGATGTAGACGTGTGATTGTGCCCGGTGCGTCTGTAACCAGAACCCCTTCGCCTCTCCGCAAGCCACTTTGAGCGCCACTAACAAGTCCCTCGAGGATGTTTAGGCGTCGTTCCTCCTGCTGGAGGCAGTTGTACAAGCGCCCACTCCCCCCTCTCCAAATCCCTCCTACTCCCTTGCTGTCCCTTTGGCCCGTTGCACTCGGGTGGGTGGCTAGTGGCGGCCTCTCGTGTTGGACAAACACAAACAGGGGAATTTCCTCGCAGATTGGGTACCGCCTGAGCCGAGACCGCGCCACGCCTCGCCCCCTCCAGTGTCGCTGTGCGAGGGTGGCGAGGGCGGCGGGGGCGGCCGAGGCAGTGCGAGCGTGTGCCCGCGGTTTGGCCCAGCAGCAGCTGCTAGTCGGGCCAGCCTCGTCCCGGCCTCTGCCTCCGCAACAACTATTTGCTCAAGTTTTCTTATCCTCCGCTGTGCCTTTGTCGGGATACGGCGCCGGAATTAATATTATGCGATGAAACCTTCCGCGAGTCATTGTTGGGGCGGTCTTTAATTATTGTTTGTGGGGGAGAGGCCTGCCTGCCCTTGGCCGGCCGTGCCAGCCTGCTGCCTCGCCTGACCTCGACTGCCTGGCCTCGGCTCGGTGCGCGGAGTGTTGCGATGAGTAGTCGCAGGCGCCGAACAAAAGGGGCGCGCTCCGCTACTTCGTTTCTGTGCGCGCGTTGAGATGCGGAGCCTTGCTGCCCGCCCGGTGCTGCCTGGGCTGGCGTTACTGACCGCAGGCCGATGTTTTTTCCTCCGTCAGACTCGCCCCCTTCATTATCGGCTAACTTACCCACGAGGCCCCACGGCACGGGGCCCTGCTACACACCGCGCGCCTCGGTACTCTGTCGGAGATGCGCGACTC
This sequence comes from Frankliniella occidentalis, assembly GCF_000697945.3. NCBI lineage: Eukaryota > Metazoa > Arthropoda > Insecta > Thysanoptera > Thripidae > Frankliniella > Frankliniella occidentalis. The sequence continues at coordinate 869,915 of NW_026267192.1, read as the reverse complement.
CAATACTACACCAACGACCTCCCAGAAAGTTTCATTTTCTCCGACAGTCTTTTTTCTTTTTTTCGAGGGGCCCTGCCTGCCCTGCGCCAGAGCCGCCTCCTCAGCGCCTGCAGGGCCGCACTGCACTATGAGCGGGAAAGTTGGTCGGTGCAAAAGAGAGAGAGAGAGAGAGAAAGAAAATAGCAAGAGTTGGGGAGAGGGGTCTCGCTCGGTCCAGATTTGGAGACGCGTTGTTGGGGCCTGGGAATGCAGCCGGCCGAGCGGCGAGCCGAGCGGCCCCGGTGAGCACTTGACACGGTCTCAGGGCCACCCCCTCAGCAGGACCTGCCGCTGGGCCTGGCCGCAACTCGACCCGTAAAGCATAACTGTGGAGGGCTTCCCCCGCGATGCCGGACGACTGCCAGGAGGTACAAGATGCAGGCCATAAGGCGCCCTGGTTAGAGGCAGTAGACAAACTCGTTGGCACTCCGTGCGTCGTGCGTGCGAATATATTTGCACCGACGGGGCACAGTGTCCAACCCTAAGCACTTTAGAACCACCATCAGTCACGATACGTCTCTTTTAGGGGGTCAGGTTAGATATATGCACAAAATGAAAGACCGCACATAACTTCTAACTAGTTTTAACATCACAAGTGGGTACAAGGTGACGTATGACCCAAGTAAGTAGCTCATCTTCAAGAAGAAGACTTGTAAATCCTTTGATTCTGAATACTCTCAGAAAGCCGTTTGGTTCAAGTGCAAAATTCTCGAATAAAGAGCATTGAGCAATTGATTTGAGGGCAATCTCTCTTGTACTAAGACTAAAACGCTTGATTCAAGTACGAAATCGAGGGGGCCTCAACTCTCTTGTAGGATGTACACAAGATTGCCAACATTGACAGATTGCTTGACGAATATTTTGCTTTAAGGCCATAAACCGCCTGTAACTAGGCAAAACACTAATAACACCCTGAATGTAGGCAAAACGGCAAAAAGGATGGCCTTTGCAGCCGATTACCTAGAGATTGCCGAAGATTATCGTAGATTGCCGGGGTGGGTATACACCAGATTGCCGGAGTTGAGGTCCCCTCGTACTAAATGAAGTGCATTTGTACTTTAATAAATCGTACTTGGGTCCAAGTTTATTTGGTACTTGAATCAAGCGTTTTTGTCTCGGTACAAGAGAAACTGCTCTCAAATGCTCTTTATTCGATTTAAACAATTCTGCTCTTGAACAAAGAATACGGTTTTCTGAGTGCAACACTGGCTTTGCAAGTACGTATGTGCTGTTTATTTTTTTTCTGACCCTATCCTTTATGTAAACGGAATGTTAACGGCACTACCTTATCCGAAGTGAAAGTACAATAC
>NW_026267192.1:854760-861331 GCF_000697945.3 Frankliniella occidentalis | reverse complement strand
CCCGGGTATATGCAATTTTCCCGATGAGGTTCTGACAGTGTGGCTCGCAGCAGCGGCGCGGCGTTCCGTTCTGCTACCGGAAGTGAATCATGAATATTAAAAACGCCATTCTTCGCAGCCTGACAATGAAACAACGGGAGGTGCGGCTGGTGCATGGCAGTGCGCCCGCCCCACCCCACCCCGCCCCATAGCGGGCCCATGGCCTAGCGCCGCGGCGCGGCAAGCGCTGCAACTGCAGCCGGCGATTGTTCCCCGTAGAATAGCGGATGGAGGGCCCGCGGCTGGAAGCCTCGCCGGTCCCGTGCACGTTGACGTGTGTGGCATCCCGGATATACATCTCCGTCCGCGCGCCTACCGAGGCCCGACGGGGACCCGAGCATTGAGCCCGCCACCATTACTCATACTGGGCGGCTCGTCGGGACGCCTCGCGCCCATAGCATGGCGGGCGCGTCGGGGTGCGGGCGGCGCCTGGCGGCGCTGACTGAGAGCGGGCTCACTCCCTGCAGCCCGGGCGGGCGCGCGCGCGCGGGGAGGAGGAGCAGCCTTCCTCTCTCTCCCCAGCCAAGAGTGGACCGCGGCGCTCCCTCCAGAACATCATTTTCGGTGCCCTGTCAGCGGCAGGGACGTACGAGCAGCCGGCCCGTCGGCTTCATCTCTGTCAGAACACAGCGGTTGAGCCGGCTCGCGCTGGCTCGCGCGCGCAGTGCGGGCTGCCAGCGCGGCCGCCCCACCCCGCTGTGACACATCGGCAGGCTGGCAGCCGTGCGGCGGGTCCGAGGCCACGGGGCCTTCTCTCGGCACGCAGGCCTCGCCTCGAGCCTAGCCACTCGGCCCGGGCCCGGGCACCGGCGCCCCCCCTCAACTCCGAGCTCCCGGGTGTCCCCTTGCCAATTTTCCTTCAATCTCTGCACGACCTCAGCCAACAAAGTCGGCTTTCAGCGCAAAAGGCCGGGGAGGAGGGGTAAAGTTTCCCTCGGTCATGCTACAAAATTATGTGACTTAAACATTGTCTTCAAACAAGCCCAAGTAATCTGTCCCGTTGAGTGCAAGTAACTGTATCCTAACGGCGGTACAAGTGTATTTTGGGCGTGGTTACCCTCTACAAAACCTTGCGAACGACTTTGTTTAGCTATTTGGTATGGCGAACATATAGTTACGTATGCCATGCCAAGTAGCTAAAAATTAGTATACGGGCGTATATGTTTCTTTGGAAGTCCACCTTAAAAACAACCAATAGACCTTACCATAGAAATTTCATTTTTTAATTTTCTCACGGCGTTCTTGTGTCTCATGTTTTTCTCGGACGCAAATGTCGTAGAACTCCTTCTCGCGGAGGGCGCCTGGCGAGTAGGCAACTCACTACTCGAGAGTCGGGCGGGTCTGCCTACCTCGCCGATGACAGGCGCTTGGCCCGGGCCCCGGGGCTCGCCTGCCGCACCGCGAAAAGTCGTGGAGCGCGAACAGTGCCGCGGAAACGTTTGCGAGCGACTTGAGCGATGCGAGGTCTCCTCACAATGGGGGTCTCCGGGCCGCGAGCCAGAACAGTGCGGGCCGGCGGGGCGGGGGGCGAGGCCGCGGCCGGAAGCGCCGCTCCGGCGAGAACTTGAGGAGGCCGCGGCAGCCAGAGCGGTACGTATGTCGCCCTCTGGAGACGCGGGGCGGGGCCGCGGGCCGCAAGTTCTGCTTTAAAAGAGATTGCCGAGTGGCGCGGCTCGTGCGAGGTGTCGTGCGGCGGCCGGAGTTAGGACTAGTTGTCGCTCGACGCCGGGCCACATCTGTCGTTCGTTATTCTCAAATGCTAACGAGAGAGCCGCCGTGACGTCCGCGCACTCACGCACGCACGCGGCGGTGCAAGTCCCCGGGTAGGGCTTTACCTGGCGAGGCAAAGGAGATTGTAGTGCCAGGGGACGGGTAGGTAGGTGCGGGGCTGGAGGGGGGGGGGATTATGTTCTGGAAATAAGGGCCGGGCCCCGCTCAGCTGCGCCGCTGCGCCGCCCGCCCGGCTCGGCCCGGCTTGGCCCGCCGCCCCCGAGGTGCCGGAGAGCTCAGCTCAGCAGCCCTCGCCCTGGAGGTGAGCAGCTGAGGTGGAACAGAGCCTAGCCGGACTCGGCTGGGCCCGTGTCGCTGGGCTGAGTGAGTGGAGAGAGGCGCGACGGAACGATTCTCAACTTTCGAGGTACGACGGGGGCAGTCCATAAGAAACCGTCCACACTGTGGCCCATCTCTCTCAGCTCGCGCCCGGCTTGCATTGTTTGGTTCTGAAAAGAAGGGTGTAGCGTGCCCCGGACCAAACTAGAGCAGCCCTGACGTCCGCCTGCAGTTGTGCAACAACCACAACCGGAACGGGGAAACTCTCGAGCTTTCACTAACCTAAATAAGAACAAACGTCACAATGTCACACAGGCAGAGCCCCGCCTTCCCACTATGCTATTTGAACAGAACAGGTTTGTCGCGGAAAGTTGTAACAACACCCCCATCTGTTTCTGCCTGCGAGTAAATTAAGTCTTTTCCCCTCGGGGGCCGGGCCCGGCCGGGCCGCGCTGGCTGGGACGTGCCGGGGCCATACCGGGGCCGCCGCTATCTGCCTGCTGCCGCAGCTATGTATACCGTGCCGTAAGCGTCGTGGGAGGTCGGTCAGCTGCTGCCATGTAGACGGTGGTGGTGGCGGCGGCGGCGTAACCCCCGCCCCTCAGCCACTCACTGCTCCAAATACCGGGCGGCGGGGACGTCGTCGCTTCCCTACTTCTCGGCGCGACTGCCTCCCGCCTGCAGCCGGCGTGTAGTGGCCCCCGCGCAGCGGACGGCCGGCCCGATTGCGGAGCCCCGCCTGCTGCGGCAGCCGGGCCAGGGCGGGAATGGGATGTGCTCGAAGCACCGTTCTCAATCGCAGCGCGCGTGTGCACACACACACACACACACACACACACACTCAACGCACAACCCATCCTGTCAGAGCAGAGGGTTAGGCTGGCAGGCAAGGGAAGGGTAGCAGGGCGGGGAGATTATCTGTCTTGCATAATTGCATAGCGTCGTGCACTACTACTTATCTCATCCCGCCCCTCGCTCAGAGAACCTTGCTCCCGCACGGCCCGCACCACCCCCTCGCCGAGCTGCTATCGCCGCCTCCCGCGCTTGTTTCCTTTCAGAAGATCGTTTTCGTGGCACATCCTCCTCCCTGTGGCACCGACTCGTAGCACCAGCTAGCTCCGCCGCCTCGTGTGGCAGAACCTCGTGGCACCGCCTCCGTGCACACTTGCGCAGCCTGTCACGGCGCCACCTCGTGCACGTTTCCTCATGGCATTGCCTCGGCGCCCAGCGCCAACGGAGAGTCTGCGCGCTCGCGGCGCCCTCCACCGCATCCCGCGGGGCGTCAGGCGGGGCGTGAAGCCGTGCGCGCCGCGCGTGAAGCGTGAAGCGGAAGACACAAGGCGACGCCGCGCGGGGGCACGCCTGTTTGACTGAATGGTTCGACTGCTCCCACGCTCGATTTAGACTCCCGCGTAATGTCTTTAATGGAGCCCTCTGCCGAGGACGACTGCTCTTCAAATAGGAACGGCTTCACAACTCCCCACCACTCCCCAGCCCCTTCCCCGCCCCCGTCTGTTCCTCCTTGTCCTTGTCTCATCTCATTTCGCCCCGAGTGCGAAGGGGAGAGGGAGATACGAAAGCCCAAATGAGAATTACAGCTCGCCGTTGTTGAATTGATATTTAACTTTTAAAGAGACACCAAAGAAGGAACTAGATAGAGATAAACATTTGTTGCGTCGTGATAGAGACAGCGACCGATTTACCAGTTTGAAATTGTCGTACGCATTACCAACAATACGAAAACTACATCCAGTTGTTCTTTCACCCGAGAGGAATAATTTTGTGCGTGGTCCCGAATTTTGGTCTGCATCCGCATTTTATCGGCGCTCTGGCTGGTTCATAGCCGGCCACAAAATAAAGGTCCCGGTCGCCCTGTCGTGTCCGACCACGGGTCGCCCTGCAGGTCTCCCTACGGGTCGCGATAACCCTCCGAGTAGGCTGGCTGGAACATGGGCGACCTACTTCTGTGCTGCATGTTTTATATGCCTGCGTGGGAGCTGGTGGAGGAGAAAGCAAAGGATGGGGATGTGGAGGGAGAAGAGGGGACAAAGATAGCGTACCGAGACGAGGAGAGTGGGGGAGGACGAGGCGCTCAGAAAGTAAGAGCAGCGGCAGCGCACGGCCCCCAACCACCCCATCAACATTAATGAAAAGTGAGCGCAGATCCCGCACGTGCATGCGTCCCGCCGTGCAGTGAGCGCACAAGCAGGTGAGTGCACGAGCAGGTGAGCGCACGAGCAGGTGAGTGCACGAGCAGGTGAGTGCAACGAGCAGGTGAGCGCACGAGCAGGTAAGCACGATCAGGTGAGCGCACGAGCAGGTGACTTCAACGAGCAGGTGAGCGCAACGAGCAGGTGAGTGCACGACGAGGGGTCCTCCACTCTCCAAGTGGGTGTACAACGAGTTGCGTGGGTATCCGCGAGTATTCAAAAGTATTAGCGAGTATCCGCGAGTTTATGCGAGTAATGGCGAGTATCCGCGAGTATTAGGCGAGTATTTGTCAATTTTTTCGCGAGTTTTCGCGAATTTTTCGCGAGTTATCGCGAGTTGTCGCGAGTATCTTGCGAGTATTTTTCCTCGTGTACAACGAGTTGACGAGTGGGGGACCCCTCGGTGCACGAGCACTGCAGGGAGTGCACGGGGTTGCGTCGCCAGCCCGACTGCCCAGCACATGCCCCTGCGCTCTGTGTGGCGCTGAGTGGGGCCCCTGCAGTGATGGCTGGCCCCCTTCCCCCTTTCCAAAGTCGGCCCCACTCCGGATCCCCATTCCGCTCCATTGGTCAAAATCTCGCCGGCTGCCCCCGGCCGGCCCCGAGGTATTATCCTCCTTCAAGCCGTCTTACCCCCTCCCGCCGCTTCCACTCCGAGTGTTCTTTGTCGTTTTCTTTCCTCGACTTGTTTTTGTCCCTGTCTGCTTTGCCCCCCTCCACGACGGCCACCAACCACTGCTCCAGGCCACGCTTTCCGACTATGGGGCTGGGCGGCAATTGTCCACAAATCTTGCCCCGTTTTAAATCTCGTCCAGTTTTTCGCCTTGGTGGTGGTGTGGACGGTTGGTGGGGAGCCGCGTGGGGCGGGCGCTTCCCACCCCTGCACTCCCCTCGCCTGCATATCTCCTGCGCTTGCTGGCTTGGTTGGTTCTGGTGCCGCCCCCGCCTTCCGGCGCGTCGTCTTCGTTTCAGGAGATTAGTGCCCGCTGGGCCACCGGGACACCATCAGCGGGTAGGAGGTTGGTCTTATTTTATTCATTCTGAATCATTTATTTTTAATTTCGTTTATTTTTCAGTTGTGCCCCCCCCCTCTTTTTCCTTTTTCTTCTTTTTTTGTGGCCCCTCGCAAACCTCGCAGGAAAGGAACGAACACACTGCCCCGCCACCATCGTGACGTGGCTTGCTATACCGCCATAGGGGGGTTGAGTGCAGCGGCCAAGATTTGGCATTCAAAAAGGAAGACGAAAATACAGGCATGCAAAGAGGCCGCAGAGTATACAGTGTGTACAGACGTGCCCCCTTCTCCTGCTGCGGGTAACGTTGCGCCACCACCGCGTCCTCTCGAGAAATATCCAGGAGGTGGCATTGTGTCCGGACCAGGCGGGGCGAGCCTTGCGCCCGTTTTAAGCGTTTTCCGATGACCTTCCCCCCAGAATGTGCGCTCGCAATAAGCACCTGTTGTGTCATATTGCGGCCGGGCTGCGGATCAGGCCTCTGCGAGAGACCCACACAAAAGTTCGCTGCCACGGTGTGACCTGCAGAAATCATCGCGCTAAAAGGGGCTGCTTGGTTTCCAAGCGAAAGTGGTGATTTTCAAGCAAAGATTGCCCCTGCTGTGGAACAAATTTTAATTTTGTTTCGCAATTTACGATTGCAGAGGGGACAAATCGTTTAAAAATTAGTCATCACTAATTTACGATTCAAATTCTGTGTGTGTATGTTTACTTATAAAAAAAAAATGTGTTTTTTTTTTCCGTTTCCCACCACAAACGGGTTGTCGCGTTTTCCTGCGGCGTGAGTACACGCACAGCCGCGCTTTGAAAAGCCAGGCGAATCCTCTGCTGTGCCGGGACATGCCGCAGGCCGCCACCCGCAGCGAGCTCGCGGGGCGCTGCTCTTCTTGTCTCAGCCAGCAGCCCCCATTTAACTTTCCTGCAACCTTGCGCCGCCGTGTCGCACCGTGCTCGGTGGGTGCGGTGCTCAATTGGCAGCGCGAACACACGCGTCCTCGGCCAGTCCAGCACATGAGGGCTCGCGGCCCGCGGGCCACTCTCGCCGACAGGCTGCTATGCCTTTGACTTGAGGCGTAAAACGGGCCGAGAGTGGCACTGAGTGCGGCGCGCGCGGGGAGGCCAGCGAGCCGTGTATGCGAAAGGCGCACGTCAAAAACAATGGCGCCAGAAATTGAAGAGAGGCGGGGGAATTAGTTTGGCCACGTCGAGTCGACTCACGTCATACAGGCGGGCGAGCCGGCAACTCGCCCCTGCGGCCCC
>NW_026267192.1:848356-850940 GCF_000697945.3 Frankliniella occidentalis | reverse complement strand
CGTAGCCGTCTAGTCATCTCTGTAGAAAGATATCATCTTCCAACACAGCTCCTCCTAGAAGCAACCGATGGGTGAGGGGTAGCGTTCGCGCTCTCGAACCCAAAGGTTGAGGGTTCTAATCCCAGCACTGGTGACAGATTCGAACGTCCAAAGATAACCAAGGAGAACACAGAGCCATGAGAGAGTAGTCAGTTCGCTCGCGAACAGTTACATTTTTTTAAATTTTGTCGTAAAATACTTGTCAGTAGATATCTATTCAACATCGACAAAAAGACGTCTAATAGGTGTTGTAAATGTGGACAATCGATCAATTATAGACGTCTAGTGGTAGACACGATTAAATGTCTAATAGAACCTTGGGGGTCTAGAGAAAGATGCATATTAGACATCTAATAGACGTCTTTTTTCCGTGTGGGTACTAAATGTTCAGTACCCGGAAAGAAATATTTCAGTGCACACTTTCCTACCCCTCTCTAACCCGTCTCTCCCCCCACTCTCTTCACCCCCGTCCCTCCCTCTCTCTCTATCTCCCTTGTACAGCAGCTCGGCCAACGTAGGGAGCGCCAAGCCTTTTGTGTGGTGCGCCTGCTGCGCGCTGCGCTTAGAAAACGACCGGCGGGTGGCGGGGCGACGCGTCCGGGCCGGGCCGGGCTGGGTGGAGGTTGCAGAGGGTGGAGCAGGGGGCAGAGTGAGAGAAGGGGGATTGCGGAGAACAGCGCGGCACAGCGGGAGCTCCCCACTACCATGTCAAGTTGTCAAGCTCAGCCAGTGTGTTCTAATCGCGGGATTCGCAAACTCTGCATTCCGACGCGCGACGCGTCGCAAGATGGGGCAGGGAGGGGGAGTGGCGAGAGGCGGAGGGGAGGGTTCCCGCGGAGCAGAGTAGTTGTTGCGTCGTGAAGAGCTGCTCTCTCCCGCTCCCGCTGGCGGGGCCCTCTCGCCTGGAGCCGCCCCGCGGAGCCTCCCGGAGAGCCCCGCGGAGCCCTCCGAGCTCAGCGGTGAGGCGTCATCTGCATTCGCTGTCGACTCGGCGGCACCTGACACCTCGAGGCGAAGGGCTCTGCGCCGCGCGAGAGGCCCCGGGAGGGGAGCGGTGATGTGACCTCACCGGGACTGCGCTTTCGACGAGCGGAAACTTTTTTTTTCAAGTGCAGTATCTGTAGTTCGAGCCGTCAACCCCACGCCATATAATTTTCCTGTATCGCTGTTCAGTGTAGTGGGCCATGGCTAAACTCGTGGACATACTCATAGTGCTTGGGCTTCTAATTTGGCATTGAACCGACTCCCTTTTAGGAGCAACAACACCATGCCCCAAAATTTAAGAAAAAAAAAGTATACTTTTATTTTTGAATCCTTTGCGCTCGCCCTATGTTTGCTCGGCTGATTATGCATGCATATGCTCCTAGTTCAGTGGGTTTTGGCCGGCATCCTGGTGGCATATGCGGGCTGCCACGGGCAGCTGGGGCTATTAATCCAATTTTACTCAGGCCTATAGGATGCACGCTGTGGCCACGTGTGTCCGGCGCGCCATCAAGTAGTGTCATGGCATGGCCTGCCTCCCACCGCCATGGCGCGCCATCCCACCCGGCGGCCCGGCGGCCTTGCCTCCCTTCCACAGGCTTTGGGTCCGGCGGTGTCCACCGCATACTAACGTCGTGCCGTGCATGCGGTGCGATAGAGAGAGTGTGTGCGCCGGGAGGGGGTGGCAGGGTGGGGTGAATAAACCATGGGCGGAAAAGATCATGACTCGCATGGGCTACATCCTCTGAAAGCCTTGGCGCCAGGGAGCCTGATGATATCCGTGCCGTGCACGAGTACGAAACGCTGTTCTATAAAAAGTAGTCTTACTCATTCTAAATCGTAAATTTACACTGAGAAAGTGCCTTTTCTAATGTGGGTGATGTACTATGCCCGTCCACCATCCCCCTGGAGCCGAGCTCATTGACTTTGGGCGGGCGAAGAACGGTGCCGTTGAATGAGCCGAAGACCGCACTACCTTGAAAAATAATATGGCACATACGTAGGTCTGTTTGTGGCGATCCTGCTGACTGGTGAAGCCTATAGGCGTATACGAATGCAACAGGTGAGGCCTACGGGCACGGCCCACGGGTAACGCCCACGGGTAACGCCCACGGGCAGCGCCCACGGGTGAGGCCCACTGGTGAAGCCCACAGGTGACGCCCACGGGTGACGCTCACGAGTGACGCCCGCCGGTGACGCCCACGGGTGACGCTCACGGGTGACGCCCACGGGTGAGGCGGGTTGATCGATGGTCTGAATGCTGATGAGGCGGGCGCGACGTGCGGCCGGTCGGGAGGGACGATTACTTTGGAATGCTGGACGACGCCTCGCGCTACGCCCAGCCACGCCGCGCCGCGCGCCACCGGCCCCACTCTCGCCCCACGGGCTGAGCTGCGCTGAGCGGCGCTGAGCTGGGCCGGTCCCCGCCCACGCGGCCCGTGCCTGCCCGCCCGGGACTCGGCTTTTGATTTAATACGCGATATGTTTGAATTGCTCTCAAAGCTGCTTCCCGGGTCACTGCTGTGTTTATATACCGGGCCCAAAATAAATAACATCCTCCTGA
>NW_026267192.1:839140-840727 GCF_000697945.3 Frankliniella occidentalis | reverse complement strand
TGCCTTCGTCAGTGCGACATTCATTCAAACAATTCAGTTGGGTCGGCCCGTTATACTGGCTCTTGGGTACCGGTGGTGATCGGGTTTGGTCCTTGTACATAACGTGAGCCCCTCCACCCCACTATGCAATAATCACAGTGGCCGCCATATGCTCGGCCCAACATAACCGTAACTTACGTGTGGCCTCATGGGCATCTATCCCCATCACCCGTTTCATTGAGTTTCCCCGCAAAATTGAAACTGCTCGCGCTGCTTGCGGTTGCATGCGATCATTTTTAGCCCGTACACATAGGAAGCCTAGCTCATGAAATAAGATAAATCCCAGGGAGCAATAAAATGTCAGAACGATATCAAAACGATGTCAGACATCAGAAATTTGTCGGTTTTCACATCAGATCGATAAAAATGTGGTCCTGAAATTGACATGTTTCTGATAACTGATATCAGGCTGACATCTTTCTGACCTTTCATTGCTCACAGGGATGTTCATGTTCTGAAAAGAATGAGGATCGTATTGTCGTTGCCTTCGATCAAAGTGCATTTTCTTTCGATCGAGGACACTGCTATTCCCTGAAGTAAAATGTTTTCGTTTGATTAAATGTTTGTGATTACTTTAAATTACAGAGGGAGAAACGTTTTGTGTAATCGAATGTCCGCTTAAGCTCCAGCGGTCAGTTTGTGGCGTTCCCGTTCTTCAAGTTGTGAGAAGGGGGAGTGCAAGCAAACCCGGCCAGGCCGCGCCGGGCCTCAGCTGTAGCGGAGGAAGGGTACTTGGTGAAGCGGTCCCCGAGGCGGCGGCCAAGGCGGTGGCGGCCGGCAGCCCACAGAGCGACGATCCCCCGGGACCGCAAAGTGGACGGACTGGGTCGGGTCTGACCGGGCCCCGGGCTCTGCCGGACCCTAGACGGGAGGGGGTGATCAGGGGAACTCCGGCCTGCCGATGGGGTGGTCCGGCCCGGCGGGGCCGGCCAAGAGGGTGCAGGTGGGCGGGCTGAGGACCTAACGTCATTACGCTTTGTTTTGCTTGATTTTGCCACGGGCCGCGGCGCTAGTGGTATCGATCACTTGGAGCGGAGCGCGCAGTGACAACTCGCTACCACAGCCGCTGCGCTGGGCCCGGCTGGGCCCGGCGCCCTCGATGGCCCTCAGGTGGCTGAACAGCGCCGAACTGAACAGCGGCGCGCTCCTGGAGCACACTCCACCACCACGGAGCAAGCTCGGCGCGCGAGGGCCTCAGACCCTCCCCATCTCGACGCAGTGCGCCACCGCTGCCGATGGAAGGGTTATATTGCTTTTCCTTTGTGGCTGTCGACAGGGTGGCACACGGACCCCTTTCATTTTCGTAGTCATACTGTTCGTGGTGTCAGAGGTAGGACACAGCAGTATGCGGGTTTGCCGTAAACTCGCTCCACCCGTACGGCGCCATGGCCCTTAGGATGTGCAACCCGCAACACTGTCATGTTTCATAGCAGATAACTTGTACACAGAGTTCCCCACATACCCAGGAACACAATTTAGTTACAGTACTGTACATTCTCTCATGCAAGTGTGTGGACCCAGTACCTCCTCGCCATGGCCATGATACGC
>NW_026267192.1:837907-839090 GCF_000697945.3 Frankliniella occidentalis | reverse complement strand
TAAGCGTAATTAGGTGCGGCCCCGACCCCAACAGCGTGCTCGCTCCAGGCCAACGCCAGCAAACGTCTCCGTGCGTGCTTTATTTGCTCTAAGTACATGCTTTACCAAATGCTTGGGCAACGCCATACTGCTCAATCAATAATCACACATTTTAATTGTATGTTGATACTGTAAATGGCCAGAGAAAGACATCGAGGTTTAGCTGGTGTAGCTGCTGAAGTGGTTTTTAGGCTGTCCCGAAGACTGTCCCTACCGGACGCAAAGTCCCGCCCCCCTCCTTGGCGGCGGCCGTGTTTGGCGGGGCCCCCTTTCCCCACCACCGCACAGTGGGCCGAAACGAGAAAAAGTTCGCAATAACCCTTGATCAGCGCTCTACTTGCACTTACTAAGTCCAAAATCGAATTCTGAATCGATTCCTGAAGAAATTTTAACGCGAAACAACGCGAAACGCTCGAAAAAAGCAATAGAAGATCAAGCAAAATGACTGGAAAATGGACTTTCTGGTTCTTTTCCGACAGTTTTCTGCGGCAAGTACTTCAGTTTTGAGGCTAATTAGGTCCCCTGAGCATTTACTGCAAAAGGAAAATCGTTTATACTCGTTTTTTAACAAGATGACTGTTTCGAAGTATTTCTACATAGCACCATAACCTCAAAATGAAATAATATTTTAGCGTTTTTAAAATAATTAGCGATGTTTCTGTTAAAATTATGACAATGTACCGGGTTTTAACTATAAATCTTACAAGAAGAGTCCATACTAAGCTTTGACAATGGCGTAATTTAGTGGGAATGAGTTTTGGCAATCTTTAACCCGTTTCGGCCCACTGTGCACCGCTGCGCTCAGTCTGGATGTCGACTGTTAAAGCTTTACACGGCCCGCGCCTGTGTGTCTACGACACGACAGTGTTGTGGGTTTGCATTCCCTAGGGGGCATGGCGCCCTACGGGTGCACCGGGTAGGCAACCCAGCATACTGCTGTGTCTTGGGCTTGATACTCTGTACGAAAAACTTAACGGAGAGCTTGGTGGCCTTGTCAAGGTGACTGCCTAGCTCTGTGGGCTAATTCTCTATCCATACAGCTTCTCTCCTTGCCCACGGCGCCAAGCACGACACACTACTCCCTCTCAGTCACTCTCCAGCGCCACACAGTATGCCTCAATTCCTCTTTGTCCCACCACACACG
>NW_026267192.1:832111-833272 GCF_000697945.3 Frankliniella occidentalis | reverse complement strand
GGGGGGGGGGAGGAAGCAGGTCGCCGTGACCCCCGCAGACCCTCGGGGGTGCCGGGCCAGGCCAGGCGCCAGGCGGTCAGGAAATGTTGAGGAATGAGGATTATGCAAAAGGAGCTGCACAAAGGAGGCACAGCACGGGAAGCACAACAAGGGGAGAGAGAGGGCTGAAATTTGGCGCGTGCACCACACCACGTCTCCTTACAAGAACAAAAGCGAGGCGGCAGGAGGAGGGTAGGTGGTTGCGGCGGCTGCCGAGGCCCCCGCGTGGCACCGCTGCCGTTCGTGGTGCACTCCGCCTTTGCTCCGCCTCTGCCGCCGGCCGGGCCCCCACAGCCCGCACTCTGAATTGCTTCTCGCTCATTTTCTGCCTTTTCCTTCTTTATTTTCCCCATTCCACTCGGCAACCGGGCCCGCCGCGGCCTGCGGGTAGTTTCTTTCCCGCGTGATGGGCGATGCCTCACCGTGTGGCCCCGCCGGCCCGGTCTGTTTGCATCCAGACCGCGCCAGTGGCGGGGCGGGGCGGGAGGCTCAAACTCCCACAACTACCAAACGATCCCCGCCTCCTCTTCTCCCCGCGCTTTCCCCTTTTCCTTTGCTTCGGGCCGTCCCCACCCCCACCCCTAGATGCAATTAGCCGCGAAACGGGAGCGACAAGTCCGAAATGAAATCACGCAATAAATACAAAGCGGCCAACTTGGGGATGGAATGATGGGCTGCTCCCACCGCAGAGGCTCCCACCGCAGAGGCTCCCGCCGTCGAGGCTCCCGCCGAGAGTGTGACGCGAGTTTGACGATAGTGACACAATGTCAGGAACGCATAGTTGATCTTACGTTACGTGCCTTTGCTGGGTGTTATATAGCCTTGATGGTCGCCTGTCTCTGCCACTGTGGCTCTTGTTCTGGGCTGGAGCAGCCTCGGCTCTACTCTACAGCCACGCGCGGTGCGGTGTCCCGGCGACAAGGGCGCGGCGGCGGCACAGCCGGGTAGGTCCGTCCGATGGGAGGCGCTGAGGCAGCAGGCAGCAGCAGCAGCAGCAGCAGCGGCAGCAACCATAACCCGGTTAGGCGGGTTGTCAGCGGCAGCGGCTCGGAACGGAAAGGATGGCTGCTTTGTCTCTGCGGGGAGGCGTCGGGACGGAGCAGAGAGAAGTCCCAAGTAGCC
>NW_026267192.1:830986-832061 GCF_000697945.3 Frankliniella occidentalis | reverse complement strand
GGCGTGGTGGGTGGCGGGGCGTGCCCTGACGTGACGGGGCGTGCCGTCCCAGAGGGAAGCAAAGGACGATAAAGGTGTCCCACCGCAAGCAAACTTTTACGGCGCGACCTTTGGCCAAGTTGCTGAGCCGACCCGGCCCGGGCCCTGCCTACGGCCCACGCCCGATCCCTAAAGAGCCTCATGCTTCTCACTCCACTTCTTCTCGCGCCGCTACTTGCGACACCCCCCTGTGGTTTAGCAACTCATAATGAGGCAAGTTTCGGCGGGCCGAGTGACGATGCCGTTTCTTTGTCCGCCGCATGAATGTTGACGCCGTCGCGTGTGGGACCCGTTTGATGACTTATTGAAAGGACCTTCCGAGGAAAAAAAAGTCCAGCGGAATATGCTTCACAGCACAAATTAGGGCTTGTTTTTGCTCAAAAAACAAAAAACAAAAAAAAACGCTTCAGCTTGTCGCCGGGAATTCGTCGTTATAATTATGCACATTCTTGCGGAAATTACAGTGCCTCAAGTCCGTGATACATCCTGTCTGTTGCAAAAACGCGGTTTGGAAATTAAGTCTAATGTTGTTTACCTCACCTGCATACCACGGTACTATTAAAAACTTTGCTAATGGGTTGCCGTGGGTTGCCCCTCCCGTAGGTACATCAAACGGGCGCGTCGCGTCGGCTTGGAGCGCCTGGGTGGTAGGCCACCGCAACGCACACGTGTCCTGCGGGTCGGTCTATCCCGTCGGTGACAGGGGCTCGGGAGTGGGGAGGGGGGGCCTCCTGGACTCACCTTTAACGAGGGTAAGGATGCCGACGGGCATGACGAGCACCGCCACCATGAGGTCGGTGATGGCGAGCGACATGAGGAAGTAGTTGGTGACGTTCTGCAGGCGGCGCTCCCAGGTGATGGCGAGGCACACGAGGATGTTGCCGGCCGCGGTGGCCAGCACCAGGAACAGCGCCAGGAGCGCCCACCAGTTGTTGTGGCCGTGGAGCCCGCCCGCCAGGTCGTAGGGCTGCGAGTCGTTGCCGTACGGCGACGCCCAGGTCGCGTTCACCTCCCAGGAGTCCCAGGAGGGCGGCCA
>NW_026267192.1:825102-829703 GCF_000697945.3 Frankliniella occidentalis | reverse complement strand
GCTAACGAGAGGCACGCCACTTCTTGTTGCGGAGCATGCTGATTGTTGCGGGCGGAGTCACGCGGAGTGCGCTAGGGGCTTGGCGCCTGCGAAACTGGGGGTAGGCCAGCCCGCGGTACACGCATGCACTGCACGCAAGATATTGCCTACCTACGAGGCGCTATGAGGGCTTGCAAAGTATATGAGCTTGACGCTTTAGGAAAGCCGCTTTCGGTGCTCTATCCCCCTGGTCCTGAAGGATACAAATCCGAGTTTTGAGATACCTCTTTTATTGACTGATGAAATAATTGTCAAATAATTCTCTGAATAATATCCTTGACTGAAAAATGTTCGATGGTTTATAAAAAAAATATGTATTGTCCTTGGAAAGTGTCGTAAAGTTACTAACTCATGTCGCAAGATAACAAATTCAGAATGAAAATTTGTAAATTTAATTCTAAACTGCTTACGAAAATTTCTTACTTTGTTTATGACCGCGTGTGCATAAGTGCACAACAACACTTGTGAATCAGAATTATAGACGCCCAAAAAAACGACAGTATAAGATATTTTTAACGGTGGAGCGATGCACGCGGAGATTGGAGCTCGGCCCTTTTTAGCACCATTTAGCTTGTGGGCAATAACGATACGGAGCGCCGCCACGCGAGAGGCAGGAGGCGGAGGGGCGGGCCGGGCTCGGGCCATGATTAATGTTTCAATGCTTCGATATTGACACCGGATTCATGTCGCCTCCTGATCTGAATACGAACACTGCCGACTCGACCCGACTGCATCCAATATTCAGTCCGGTATTAATTATTATTGCAGCAGCATCGGTACCGGCCGCACGCGTCCCCCGACGGGGACCCCTCCCTGATATTGGGCACATAAATTCAGGGGATGCAGCGACCCCTCACTGGAAAATATTCAATGTTCCCATCGAGCGCTCTACTGATTTTTGTTTGTTTATTTGTTATAGAGACGACATAGCTGGGCCCTATAGGGGCGAAGAAAAAGGGGGAGGGGGACATTTCTGTTTGTCGAAATCTAAATATTTGGAGGGTGGGGGAATAATTGTGCATGACGGCTGCTCGCCTCACACGGGATGGAAACAAACACAGGAGGTGTGTGTGCGTGCGTGTGTGTGCGCGTGTGTATTCCTCCCCCCCACCGCCCCAGCCTCGGTCCGGCCGCACTGCCCACACATCCCCGAGACCCTATCGACCCACACCATCATCCATCATCCAATCATCCATCCATAGGAATAAATTCGGTGGAGTCCGGATGAATCCAGGAGCCTCTTTATCACGAACTTGCGCTCTCAATAACCTTGGGTTGCCCCCCGCAGCCCGCAGCCCGCCTCGCCGCCGTGCCGGCGCTCCTTTCTGGATCGCAACGGATTCCTTCCGTGAGCGGACGCGTTTGTTGGCGGAGCAGGGCCGGGGTGCTCGGCCAGGCCTTCATTCATTATTTATTCCTCATCCCTTCTGGTCTTGTTTCATGAACGATTTTTCCCCGCGGCGGAGAAGGCGGACATGCACACAGCACTTGCTCGAGCAAAGCCGCAGTGGAAACGCTGACAAGCAGATCTGGGGCTTACCCACCGTATCCCTCCTGCCCCTCTGCTCCAGCCTTCCCCTGCCTGCTGCCCTCAGAGAATCTCCCCCGTCCTTCTCACCCTTCCCCGCATCTGACGAGGCGGGGCGGGGGGCGGGGCGGTGTGGCCGGCGGGCGAGCTGAGCTGAGGCGCTGCGAAGCGCCCCAGGCGGCCCGCCTGAACAGCCCCCTGTACAATACACCTACAGAACGACACACACACACACTCCCCAGGACGGGTGCGCTTGTGCTCTATTCTCACGCGACGGGACGAGGGGTGCCAGAAAACAAGGGAGAGAGGCAGAGAGACGGACTGCGTAGCATGTATGCCGATATATGCAGCAGTATACGTCCTCTTGATGGAACACACGCATGACGTTTCGCAAGGAGGAGCGACAGCCTGCTCCGCCATATGTCGTAATGGTCCCAGCCCACCCCAGGCAGCGAGGAAAACCAGCCTCTCTCTCTACGCGTGCCTTCTTCAAAGAACCGAGATGGTTGCCACGCCACGCACTGAAAACTCTGCTGTGGCCTTTTTGCATGCCAGATTTAATCATTTTATTTTGAATGAAAATCTTTGAAATCCAAAGAGGCCAAAGAAAGAGAACTTTAAAAATAGGGCCTTTGAAGTTTTGCAGTAATATCACAAAAAATTTCCATAATTACTCAAATTTAAGTTTCTTCCCCCGATATTCCACAAAATAATACCCTTTGAGTCCCTTGTAACCCTTTAAGTAAGTACAAAAACTTAGTGGTGGCCACCATCAGAAAGATTTTCTGGCTAATGGACAACTCTTCTCATCCTATTTGTACACTGAGTTAAAAACTTGCAAAGCGAAGCAATGTTTGCAATAGCTTCGAAATGAAATAAATTATGTGGTATGTGAGGCGAAAAGGGCTCGTAATAAGCTTGCGAACTATACCAATTAATAGTTTAAAATGAAAAGAACACGATTACATTGCAGCGTTATAAACTAATTCATTTTGCAAGGTTTTAAGAATGCAAGAAAAAATTCTTCTCAATTCCTTCAAAACATTGTAAAACAGGAGTTTCAAAAATGTCTGAATACTGCATACCAATGCTCTCTTAAAATAACCTGTTGAAATTGGTTTTCCTCACACTGGGGCATGCAATTTAATTTTTTTTACCAAATGCTGCTACACCCAGAAAATGGTTCCATTTAATTAACGGAGAATCCCTTATATCAAAGAAAATAAATGAACAGATGAATTTTTTCGGAACTTTCAGCGATTTCCCATTACACTATGGGAATTTTTCCTTTCAATCAATGAAATTCCATTGAGTCAAGAGAAAAATTCCATGATATTTTCTTTCTATTGAATCAACGCAACTGTTTTCTGGGTGTATACTTGGAAAGTCCCATCATTACAACCCCAGTTTTAACAACGTCCCGGGAGGGACCGGAGCATGGATGGAGATGGACCTGACCCAGAAGCTTCTCTCTGATTTTGCGCGAATGAGTGAGGGAGAGACAGGGATTGTGAAGCGAGGACCAGACCTGAATTCCGCCTCACCGTCTCCACCGGATCTGAATTCCGTCTCCAGGGAAGTCTAGCGCAACCCTCGCGCGACGACGGCGCGGCCTTAGCGCCCGCCCGACCCCGCGCACTCCGTCGCCGTCCCGTCCCGTCTCGCCCCGACGTGTTTTGCGTCCCCCTTTCCCTTCCTGCCCCGCGGGCTCCCTCCCGGGACTCGCCGAGTCTCCCCGGGGGTTCCCAGGGTTTGCTCCCCGAGGCCATGCGAGGCCAGGCGAGGCGATGCGCCTCCGCGCACGGAGTGGAGGGTCGTCGCAGAGCTCCGGGGCCAGGCAAGGCCGGTAGGTGGGGGCGGTGGGGGGCAGCCCGAGGGCGGGGCGGACCGGCGCCATAAAATAAATATGTCAGACCGGCGAGGTGCGCCGTGCCGTGTCAGAGAGATAGCATCGGAGCAGCAGCAGCAGCAGCAGCAGCAGCAGCAGCAGCAGCAGCAGCAGCAGCAGCAGCAGCAGCAGCCGAGCCCAAAGCCGGGGACGGTGGCGGCGCTGGCTCGGCGCTGGCGCACGGGGCGCGAGGCCGCGAGGGCGCGAGGTGAGGCGGGGCGGGGCGGACTCGACGCGTCGCTGCGTGGGGCCCTCCTGGGTTGACACTCGCTCAGGAGAGCACGAGCTGGGATGAAGGGAAAAAAAACAGGTGAAAGGGGAATGAGGAAAAACATGCGTTTATTTTCTGTTGAAGTGGAGACCAGCAGCAGCGCGCGATGGCATGTTGTGCCGTCGTAACCGCTGCCGGCGACCGAATCAAACGGAAGAAAAAAAGCGCGCGCCGTCGTCCTTCTGCCGAGCATCCTCAGAAGCGCCCCGCTCTTCACCGGGCCGCGCGGGGCTCTCCCTCTCTGTGCTTTTGCCTCTGAAGTCGGGCGATGGCTTTCATGCGTGAGCGGCAAGCTCTTTGCGTGACGTAAATGATAGGTTCTCCTCTCTGGGGATTCAAAAAGGCGAGCGAAACACCAGCAGGGCTCCGCCCCGGGCCGCCGGGCCGCGGCTATCAGCCCGCTTGATCCGCCTGCGTCTTCCGCTGGACGCTGAGAAGGGCCGCCGACGACGGGGGCGGGCGGGAGGAGGCTCGGCGCGGCGCAGCCCCGCGCGGCCATGCGCCGGCACGGCCGGCCCTCCCCCTCACCCTCTCTGCTGCAAGCCCGATTAAAGTCACGCACGGCTCAGACACGAATGAGCCTTCGCTTCGCTTCTGAAGTGAGCGTGTGCCATGTAGGCGTCCGGGACCATCCACAAAGTTGGAGGTGCTGCTGACTTGAAAAAAAAATCAAAGGAAAATAAGAACGTACACCCTAGCAATTTACTATTAGGTAAAAAAAAAGAGTAGTTCGGAAGCCCCCACCAAACTGCTGTATTTTCTCAGCTCACTAATCACTTATGTTGTTGTCCTTTTTATTTCTATGCGTTTTGTGAACCTTTGGGGAGGTACTGTTTGGCTCCTTCCGCCCCGCACATCTCATTGACACGTCCTGG
>NW_026267192.1:810430-822843 GCF_000697945.3 Frankliniella occidentalis | reverse complement strand
CCTCCTCGCCATGGCCATGATACGCCTTAGCGAGATACCAGGTGGCTGACTCACGCCGCGCACTTTCGTAGTTATACTGTACTGCATGCACTCGTGCGGGTCGGTTGCCTACTCGCACGGGGCCACAAGGAGCCGTGGGCAGCGGGGATAGGCAAACCCGCCCGCACCCGTGCATGCGGTACAGTATAACTACGAAAGTGCGCGGCGTGAGTCAGCCACCTGGTACAGTAGGCTAGCCCGCACGCACACCTGCATGGGGCACAGTCTCACTAAGAAACATTTCGGGCCACTCTGTAGAACTGCTGAATAGAAAGGGGTCCGCGGTAAACCCCTGTAATTATCTCTGCACGCCAAAGTCGGTACATACACACACACGAAAGAGCGTTACCTCCATTCTAAATAAGAAAAAGAAATAACCGGAAGTAACTCTTTCTCATTGCGTATTTTTCGTGTGTGCATTTTGTCCGCTCCATTAATGGACTTTCCCTATCCTATATCCATCTCAGGGCCTTTCTGTTGAATCTTCACAGCTGCATCCATTCGTCATTCGGAGTCAAATGTTTCACTCCATCTATCTACCTTACATATATGCGTTTCTTCCAATCTTGTGATTGCGACGAGCTCACTTGAAATGTAAAGCAACGCCGCTTTGCAGGACAGCCCACAACCCAAATAGAAGATTCCCTCCCTTCTTTGGAATTTCTATACTCACCTACTAAGGTCCGTGTGCTAACCGCACTGAGGGGGAACGCTGGCGCCCTGGCTGATGCCTTGGCTGACGCCTTGGCTGACGCCTTGGCTGATGCCTTGGCTGACGCCTTGGCTGACGCCTTGGCTGACGCCTTGGCTGACGCCTTGGCTGACGCCCAGCGAGGCGCCCGCTCGCTCCTACATGGGGGGGCATCCTCGGGGCCCGTGGGGTGCGCGGCAGGCGCGGCGCCCCGCGGTGCGAGGCGGCGCGGCCCGCGCGGGGGCACCGCTGCGGCCCCGGTGACTCATGGCCGGCGAGGCACCTCGCGAGGCACCTCGCACTCGCCGACCACGTCGCTGCACGGGAGCGGCAGTGCCAGGGGCAGGGCCAGGGCTGCACGCGGCCTCCAACTTGTTGCCGGCCTCCTCGGCGGGGCGGGCGGACAGTCGCGGACACGCGCGGGCACGGCGCCCGCGGACAGGGGCCGCGCGGTGCGGTCGGCCCGGACAGGGGGAGGGGCCCGTCGAACCGGCGGAGGTGGAGGGCCCGTGGAGGATGCGGTGACACGGCACGTCACGTCACGTCACCTCTCACGCGCGGCGCGGGGGCGGCAGGCGGCTGGGGTGCTCCGTGCGGGTCGGAGTGCGGGCCACGTCTGTGCCTCGCGGAGGGCCCGGCCCGGCCCCGCTAGGCCCCCGCGTGGGGGATCGGGTGTTGCGGAAGGGAAGGGAGTGGGGGAGGGGTGGGCTGATGGTCCGCTCTAGTCTGGCGCGACGCTGTCTGCCTGGAAAGGCCTGACCAGGCCTGCCGCCGCCGCCACCCCCGCGCGTCGTCCCGCTGTAGTGACCCCCGCGCGGTGAGTGTAGCGCCCACAGCACCGCGTCTGCCTCCGGCACTGAGCGCCACCTCTCGGTGAGATTACTCCAGCCGGCGCTACCCCTCGCACCGAGCCCTGCCCGCGAAAATTCAAAACGCAACGCGTCCAATAAATTTCAAACATAACGTGTCATTTTCAGAATATTCTATATTGCATTTAAGAAAAATTTCAACATTGAAATCACAAAAGTAACATGTATTTTATAATTATTAGTATTTACATTACAAGATTACAAGTCTAGAAATTAAATAATTAAATCACATCACATTTAGAGCAGAGCACCATGTAAACAACACTGAAAATACATGAAGTGGCACGGCTATCAATTTTTATGACCAGAAGATCAAAAGTACTTTTTGATAAAACAAACTACATGGACTTGTGTTTGGTGACACTTTTGCTTCAAATTTAGAAAGTCATCTATTTCCAGTTAGTCCCCGCCATACTGAAGCAATACTTGTAACAAGACCTCCAGCCATACTGGTTGCTTGTTGAGTACTGCTCATTTGTTGAGAGAGTTGACTTAATGAACCAGGCATTTCAGGACAACCTGGTATTAGAGGAACCTGTTTACAAAATAAATGTAACACAAATAGAATGAATGCTAGAATTCATGGTGCAGATAAAATAGTAACAAGTCATAATATTTTTGGAGGCATGATTTTAACTCACATTTTCCCATTCCAAAGGTAAGGCATCACTTTCATCCTCCGACCCTGAATCATCACTTGCCTCAGCAAGATCTCTCTGTAGCTGGTCCTCAACAGAAATAGCTAGCATAGGATCAATTTCTAAAGGACCTTGTCTGAAAGAAAAGACCATAGTATATTACATAATCCATACTTGTTGGCTTTTGTGAGCACCCATAACTTCAGATTAAGTATTAGTTTTTCATATAAAAATTACATTATGTTTCTTACCTTCCCAAATCACTGACTTGAGTGTCCAACAGATGCAATATGTTTGACAAAGTGTGATTAGGATGTAACAAATCAGGACTGACACTCTGAGAAAAGCAAAGATGAAGCACATTCCAGTTTAAACGTGCAACTCTTTTGGCAAACTTTTGCTCGCTGAGCTCAGTTCCACAGAAATCACTGCGAGAAATGAATATAGATAAATAGATAGATAGTAATAAAGCTGAAATTTACTTTCAGAAAGTACCACACAAGCAGCCAACCTGTAATGTAATTTGCACGGTAGGCGAACATCCAGATAAAATGCCAAAACATTAATGAGCTGAGTAGTGTAGGTCAAAGCCGCACTGATATTGTAGCCTGGATTACGTTCCGCAGTATCTCCACTACTGGGTACACCATCCTTTGTCGAGGCCACTGCGAGTACAAATAAAATTAAACTGAAGAAACACAAAATGTTGGTTCAGTACACGAAGTTACTAGTACTGCGTTGAAATCATACCCCAATCGTTGTAGGCAGAATAGTTTCCTGAGCCAGGTAACATGGGAGCAACAATACAATGCTGCAGCTCTCCAGTGCTGTCAGTAAACACCCATCTACCTCTGATGTAGGTTGTGCGTAAAGCATCAGCTAAAGCTGATACAGTGTCATTACAATCTTCCATGCTATAAAAGTTAACAGTTGTTGAGGTAGTGACTTCAGTATTAAGTGAGACAGTTACAAAGCATAGAAAAAATTAAAATACCTGCGTGAAGGAGTGATCACTGATATGGGGAAAATGAAGCGAACAAGCTGGTGCACATTGCTTCGAATAATCCTTTTTAACTTTTCTTGCAAATCTTTGACAGCAGAATCCTTCTTATTACAGGTGGCTTTTAAATTGACCACCATTTCAGCGACTTTTTTGACGCGATCTGAATAGACTGGTAGATATTTGAGCCGAGAACCATTTTCTTCCTTTAATTTCCGCTCCAAGGCTTCGTCTATTCAAAAACACAAACACAAACAAAGAAGATGACATGACAGAAATAAGAGGAGCATTGGAGTGAACAGCTTATCTTATAATGAATGTTTCAAAAAGTAACAAGTTGACATACTTTCACTAATATTGTCTTTAGTGGTAGTCAATAGAAGGCGAAGAAGCTGGACGCGATCTCGACATGCATCAATTTCATTTTTCTGAAACAGAACAAGAACACAATAAAAACAAAAGAGCTAACTGGTACCTTACCAACTCTACAAAAAGAAGCATTCACATACCACCACATCTCTTTCCTTTTTGATCATCAGTCTTCTTTCACATTCCTTCTCAATACAAAGTCGTCTTTTCCGCACTTCCAGCAAACGCAGCTGTTTCTCAGCAAACCTGATACACAAATTTGGAATTCAATATTTGGTCAGTATCACAAAAATAACACCCTATATAGGAAAAACAGGGAATAACTAAAGAACACATGAAAAACCATATTGACATCCAGTATAGCAGACATTTAAGAACTGATGCATAAGACAGGGAGAGGAGAATGTCATGGAACAAGCACATGCTGAAACAATGATAACGGATTGATGCAAAAAAGGAAAAAGGAGTTAGGATAAGCCTACCTTTCTGATACGGGTGAGGTTGAGAGAACAAAGTCCCCATTTCTCACACAAATAGTGCAGTGAAAGGACTTTTGGCGACTTTGACACAAGGGGCAGCTTTCTCTAACCCCTGTTTCCTCTGTACTGTCTTCTATTAACGAAGATAAATTAAAATCCGCAGGTGCAATACAGCTGTCGTCAGATCCACTTGTAGCCATTTCCTATGTTTTCCAAAACTAGTTTGTTTGTGCAAAATGATGACCTAAAGATACGCTAGATGGCGCATCAATCGGACCATTGATTGTCATTGAAACTCATGTGGCGTCTTGAATGTTTCAAAATTTCATATTGGAATGAAGAATATGCTATAATCGAAACAGAAATATGCAGATTATTACTTATACTAGAGAGCAGCTGTTAGTTATCGCATACTTACGGCAATAAAACTTAATATCAAACAAATTTTTCTATGTGGGTGTTGTCTAGACTTGATTCCATTAGTCGCCAACAACCGACAATAAAAAGTTGTATGTAAAGAAAAATAAAAGCTCTTTTTATTGAGGATTGTAAGTGAGTAAGTTTTTAAAATGTCTTGAAAACCTTTCTTTTTATTTTAAAAGGGATAAATACTCTTTTTGGAAAAGTCAATCTTATTTAGCCTTTTGTAATATTTGTACTGCTTGTATTGGTAGCTGCATCCACGTCATAACACACACGGCAGATCAGCTGTCACGGCAGAAGTTTGGTTATAGTTGCTGTTTTCCGTGGAAATTTAACTGAAGAACTACTTATTTGGCAATTACTGAAGTCACAATGGTTTCCCTACTAAATACGGTTGATACTGGTCATGAAGACATGATTCATGACGCTGAAATGGACTATTATGGACTGCGTTTGGCGACGTGCTCTTCGGACAACTCTGTGAAGATTTTTGATGTTAAGAATGGCACACAAACACTCTCAGCAGATTTAAAAGGACATTATGGACCTGTTTGGCAAGTAGCATGGTCCCATCCCAAGTTTGGAAACCTTCTTGCTTCGTGTTCATATGATAGGAAGGTTATCATATGGAAAGAGAGTGGCGAGTGGTCGAAAGTGTATGAATACAGCAGCCATGACTCCTCTGTTAATTCTGTTGCCTGGGCTCCACATGAATTTGGTTTAATTCTCGCATGTGGGAGTTCTGATGGTTCAGTTTCCATTCTATATAACAGCCCTGAGTCTGGAACTTGGGAAGCTAGGAAAATTCCTGGCGCACATACCATTGGCTGCAATGCCGTAAGCTGGTGTCCAGCTGCCACACCAAATCCAGCATTTGATTCAACCATGAAGGATCGCCAGCCCCTTGTCAAAAGATTAGTCACAGGGGGCTGTGATAATCTCGTCAAGATTTGGAAGGAGGATGGAGATCGTTGGGTTGAAGAAAAGAAACTAGAAGTTCACTCTGATTGGGTGAGAGATGTTGCGTGGGCACCATCAATAGGACTCCCACGATCCACCATAGCTAGTTGTTCTCAAGACCGAAGAGTTGTCATCTGGACGAGTGAGGACAACATCACCTGGACACCCTACACCTTGCACACTTTTGATGATGTTGTTTGGAATGTGAGCTGGTCCTTGACAGGCAACATTTTAGCTGTCTCTGGTGGTGACAATAATGTCAGTTTATGGAGAGAGAACAATGAGGGGCAATGGATCAGAATTGATGGTAAAAGCAAAGAGCAAGGACAGTTGACTGGTGGTGAGCAGAGGGAAATGTAATGTATAGAATTAAAATTTCCAAACATCCGTAAATGGACATGTTGAATATTTTTTGTCAGTCCTCAAATTTCTGTTTATGTTTCAATTAATTTCTTAAAATGGCCTGATTTGTATATTAGATTTGAATAGTATTGCTGTTGGCTCTACTTGTAAATATGGACCTGCTTCCTGATGCATTTCAAACATCTAGTAGGATAGAGGTATGTTCTTCCTACATGCAAGTTCGGTGTGCAAAATGTCACAATCCTGTTCAGGATTTTTCTTATGTTTTAATTAAAATAAAAATAATATTCCATTGACTCATGTCTCTTTTCCTTCGCCCTTTAATTCAATCATATTCTAGCATCTCATGTTGAGACTCAACACAAATTAAATACTTCAGTTGGCTTACAGGAGCACAGTACATTTTGAGACAGAAAATCATTTCCAAGTCATTTCCTTGCTGCCTCCGCCTCCGTGCCGAAGCGAATCCTCGCTCCGCGCCAAGACGTCTGCTGTGCTGTCTGCTAGTCCGTCTCTTATCAATCTACGATCAGCTGAGATCTACTGCCGACCTCCAGTGTCAGCAGGCTGCTTCTTAGCTGGAGTAGAAATCTTTGCACGTTTTCTAAACATACATGGGAAAGAAAATGATGACGTCCAACCCGGGAAGTGAGCTTGGTTAGTGTTTTGAAACGATGTACTTTTACAATTGTAAACATGCATAACATAACCTTATTGATAAAACTCAACAGAAACTTGTTAAGTGACTCCATTCTTTTGTATTTACTAACCATTATTACCCATCTAATTTTTATTTTGTCTGCTTTCTGGTCGTGATAAATGATAACAGATATTTAGATTTCACCTCATGGCGGGTTTACGATGGATTTTCTTATGCTATGTCGTACCCTTATGTTATGTCGAAAAGTCAACTTTGCTTGTCTCTTATGGGACCGTTTACGATGCTATGTTGATCGTTATGTTATGTTGCGACATAACTCCTTGCAACATAAGTCAACTATCGAGTTGACTTATGTTCTACTTCGACATAACATAAGGGTCACGTGACGCGGGAACCAATGAGAAACGCGAGAACGCGCGCGAAGCAGTGGAAACCTAACCTACAAAGTAAATTATGGATTCGGACAATTTAAATTTGAAGCTGTCATACAAAGAATTGACAGCAAAAATTAATTTTAAATTTCTCGCAATGGTTTTAACTCCCCCAAAAATATAGTTTTATGCTTTTAGGTACATTTCACATAAGGTTCCTTGCAGACATAACGTAACCACCGTAAACACCCCCTTCAAAACCGACATAACATAAGCTCTTTCAACATAACATAAGTTCTGACATAACATAAGAAAATCCATCGTAAACCCGCCATCAAGGAACCATCACAGAAACTGATTCACACAAAAGTTTTTATGTGGAGAAGACTGACTTGGCATATCGAAATGCAGAACACCCTGAGTTTTCTTCAGACACTTGTTGAGCCATGCTGTTTTCTACTATGATGGAAATTCCGTTTTGACATTTGCTATTTAGCTCTTTATTCAGAAATAGCTTTCCTTTCTTGAGGCTCTTTTTTTTTTTTTTTTTCCTTTTTAATCATCATTGCTTCTCTATTATGTTAAATAATAGCAGTCATAAGACAATGATCCTTTGATTTTGTTATAATCTCACTGCAATAGTCATCACATATATTTTGTAGGAATTTTTCAGTTTCTAATAAGTGTTTTTGCTGTCTGCTTTGAAATATTATTCCTGCGTTTGTGTAACTGTGTTTTCTTATATTGTTTCAGATTTGGGATGGCTAAACTCTGTTCATATTAATACTGCTGCTGTTTACCGCCGTGCAGCAAACCTTCAGTCCAGAAAGGCTGTGAAAGGGCCTTATCAGGCTGCATGGCTCCTCAGAGCAGTAACATGCATTGATTTAACTACTTTAGGTGGTGACGATACTGAATCTAATGTAAAGCGTCTTTGTGCCAAGGTATGTGTCATGATTCTGTTTTCAGTTTATTCTATTACATCCACCCACAGTGAAATACTAAGCGTATATGTTTGCTAATTTTTTAAAGGCTGCTCAACCAGTTTCTAATGACATGTTAAATGCTCTGGGTTTTGAGACTGGAAGTATACAGACAGCTGCTGTCTGTGTGTATCCTGCCAAAGTTCCAATCGCGTATGCAACATTAAAAAAGATGGGAATGGAAAAAAAAATTAATGTGGCTTCTGGTAATACAGTTTTAGACCTTATACGATTTATTATCAGCTATGCTTTCTCTTTGCTTTTCTCTTACAATGAAGTTCTATTTTCCAATGTCTTTTCTTTATTTTAATTCTAGTTGCTACTGGGTTCCCCTCTGGACAGTATCCACTGGAGACCCGTATTGCTGAGATTAAGTGGGCAGTTGAGAAAGGTGCAAATGAAATTGATATTGTTATTGATAGAAGTCTTGTGATAAACAAAATGTGGTCTGAGTTGTACCAAGAAATTAAGAAAATGAAGGAGGCATGTGGCTCAGCCCATTTAAAAACAATTTTGGCAGTTGGGGAGCTTGGTTCATTTGAAAATGTATATAAGGCATCCCTTGTTGCTATGATGGCAGGATCTGATTTCATCAAAACTTCTACAGGTCAGTCTTTTGTGTACTATGTTAAGCATAATTTCTATAAGACCACTGTAGGAAAGTAAAGTGATTTTCAGATAAATGTGAAGTTATTATATTTTAATTTAATGTTTCAGGCAAAGAAGCGGTTAATGCCACTATTCCTGTTGGAATTGTTATGTGCCGTGCCATCAAAGAATATTGGACAAAGACTGGCTATCAAGTAAGGATTTGCAATTATTCGGTTGTATGATATGAAGCAAGAACTGCTATTTAATATTCTTTTGTGACATTGCAGTTTCTTTTCTTATTTCTCCTTTTGTGGGAAAAAACTGTCTATCCTTTGAGAATTGTTTTCTTTCATAGTCTAACTACATAATTGCATTATTATTATTGCCCATTAAATTTAAAATTCTTTTTCCCTAGGTCGGTTTTAAACCTGCTGGTGGAATTCGGACTGCCTCTGATTCTCTCTCTTGGTTAATTATGCTAAAGGAAGAACTTGGTAACGATTGGCTGAAAAACTCAATGTTCAGATTTGGTGCTTCTGGACTACTTGGTGACATTGAACGTCAACTGCATCACCATATTACAGGGCGATACTCAAGTGCCAATCAGTTTTCAATGGGCTAAGTACTGATAATCATCATTGTTGTAAATAAGACTGATTTAAGTTGAAACTATTTGTTTTATAAAATGAACTAAGATTATTATTATTCAGTAAACTCCGATATAACGGACAAAAAATCTGTATGAAGTTTTACCGTAATTGTCAATTTTTATTCAAACAAAAATTTTTCTTTTTTTCATTTTTTTTTTTTGTTTGGTTTAAAATTGGCTATTTAAAACAAATGATAAATATTTTGTCATCAGAGAACATGTGAAAGCTGGCACATGAATTCTCCACAGCCCCAGACTACAAGGCAACTTGGCCTGAATAGACAAAATATTATTGTCAAATTAGCACAACTCAAATAAACGAAGTCTGGAAAGTAATTGCTGAGAAAAGTTGAAAGTATGTTTGGGAATCCCTGTCCCTAAGTCATGCTATCGATTTCCTATTTCAACCTCGGTTTGAGCTGGGATGTTGCCTTGGTGGTCGCTGTTGGTTGCTTGAACCTCTGTCGCCACGATTTTCTCCTCTGTTATTCATATCTTCACTCCAGTCTTCACAGTGCTAGAAAAACAAAGTAAATTATTGGGGTGCTTTGTAACTTGCAGTAAAATATCTATCACAAGTGAACATACTCTTTTTCCTTTCTCTTCCAGACATAATGCTAAGTTTTTAGCAAAGTCACATCTTCCATTTACGTTTCCCCCTGTAAAAATGGAGGAACAGTTGTGTATGAGAGCCATTTCTGGATGATAAATTTACATGTAATACTCAGCTGTAACTAACCTGTCAGGAGAATATCAAAACATTCATCAATTGATTCTTGTATGAAATCCTTCAGCTCCGGATCCCTGATACGTTGAGTCATTACGTTCATTACAGAGCCTTTGTCGGGATGGGAGTGCTCATTAACCTGGAAGACACAGTATCTCTTAAGCCATGCAATATTAAGGCAAAACTACAGTATCATATGATTCCATCAATAGGTTTCAGTACCATTTTCATTTGACGAAATATGCAGTGAACTATACACTGCAACATAAAAGAAGTAAAAATTGCTGTCAATGTGAGGGAATGCAAGATACATGTTAAGCAGTAGTGAACACATCTGAAACCGACGTACGGGTCTTACAACCCTGAGAACATCCCAGTTTCCATTGGACCTTGCCTATGTATACTTACAGCGTCCACCTGGTCGAGCATGGATTTGCTGCCTCCGCGGCGCCTCGCACCGAAGCCGTCGCTGCCGCCACCGCCGCCGCCGCCGCCCCTACCCGCGCTCCCGCTGCCTCCGGCCACGCGGCGGGTCCGCGGTCGGCTGCCTCGGCTGCTACCGCTGCCGCGGTTGCCCTTCCGGCTGCTCCCCGAGTCACCCCTGTTGCTGTTCTCCCCGTTGTTGCTGTTGGAGCCCGAGCTGCTGCTCCCGCTGCTGCCCTGGTTGCCGCCGCTGCCCTGACCGCCGCTGCCACCTCCGTTGTTTCCGCTGCTCATCTCACAGCCCCCGCCATTCCCTGTTGGCGACCAACGAGGAGTTACTCTGCGTCCCGGGCGGGCTAGTCTACCTTTTAAAAACTACGGGGCAGAGCGGCCACCCTGTAGCGACTCGCTACAGGCCAGTTTCATAAAGTGAGTACTTCTAGAACAAACTCACCACCGCCTCGGTATCCACCTTGCCTGTTGTCCGAGTCCGTGTAATCATCGTCAAGCGAGCTGGAGTGGTAGGTGGGACCTGGAACACGTTAAAGTAGTGTCTGGCCGATCCCCGTGGCGATTTGTTTGAGCGCCTGTACATTCATCCCACATTTGACTCAAATCAAATGCTCAGTCTCTTGCGCGGACCCTGTTCACGTACCTCCTCGGCTGCCATGCGAGCCCCGCCTACCGTGAGAGCCGTACGAGCTGCCACCGGACGAGCCACTGCCGTAATTGTTGCCGTACGTGCCGCTGCCGTACGCGCCGTTCCCGTACGAGCTGCCACCGTACGAGCCGCTGCCGCCGTACGAGCCGCTGCCGCCGTACCTGCCACTGCCGCCGTAGCCACTGTTGCCGTAACCGCCACTACCGTAGCCACCACTACCGTATCCACCACTTCCGTAGCCACCACTGCCGTAGCCTCCAGTGCCGTAACCACCACTGCCGTAACCACCACTGCCGTATCCACCATTGCCGTAGCCACTGCTCCCGTAGCCACCACTCCCGTAGCCACCGCCCCCGTAAGCACTGCTGCCGTAGCCGGCAGGACTTCCCCCGTAGCCGTATCCTCGACGGCCGCCTCGATCATCATCCTCCCCCGACCCGCCGTAGCCACTCCCTGGGAACACACGCGATAGAAAAACTCTGAGTTGGCCCAGCTTGTAATTAGCTAGGATAGGATATCAATGAGTATATCCAGTCAATCCAATTTGTTTAGGCTGGGGGAACTCATGTCTGGCTACCTTTCGCAAAGTTTTTGTGGGAACAGGTTACCTTCCATAAGCTGAGATGGAAAAGGCATCAGCCCTAATTCCGGTCGGACACGGTAGCTTCCACAGTTGATGTGTGGTGCTCCACTCCTACATTTCACGTGCAGCGAAAAAGCATTCCAGGTACGGAACCCAACGAGGTAAGCTACCAGCCAGCTCAGTTGTGTGTGGTGGGCCTACCGAGCGCCTAACGGACGCGAGGTAGGCCACCCGGCAGCGGGCAGCACTCGCGTGTGACGGGCCCCCTTACTTGTACTTTTGGCTGTCAATCGTTACCTGCGCACCTCGGTTGTTGTACGACTTGTGCTGCTCCTGGCGCCGGCCTCCTCTGTCGCGGTCGCGGTCGCGGTTCCGGTCATCCCCGGCCGAAGCCATTTCCCAGTCGTTGGAGACGTTGGCCATGCAGATCCGCACCGCCTCGCGGTAGTCTTCCTCGCCAGTCACGTCCCCGTCGTCGGTTCGGCAGCGAAGGGCCTGCACATGGCAACGAGACTCTCGGTTGGCAGCATCCACCCTTGGTGCCCGGGGGCGCGGCGGTGTGCGCGTCAGGTGTGGATACTCCCCGCGCGCCCAGCGGCCGGAGTATCTGCAGACAACGAACCTGGGCAGTGACGACAAGCAGCGCCAGGACGGCGACCGCCGACCCGGTGGACACGGAGCTCAGCGCCGGCATCACTGCGGGTCCTGGTCTCTGGACGACGACTGCAGCTCCCCGAGAGCCGAGCGCTGCGGCTCGCCCGCCGGGGAGCGTTCGGAGTGGGAGCCTCCCCTGCAGTCAGCGTGCAGAGGCTGCGTCCGGGATCGTCCGCGTCTCTCCGGCCGTGTCCGTGGCGGGCATCACCGTCATGGCCAGGGCCGCCAGGGTCGGGTCATTTGGATGTCAGCCGCACGGCCTTCCGGCAGCATCACAAT
>NW_026267192.1:799130-810193 GCF_000697945.3 Frankliniella occidentalis | reverse complement strand
GTGCAGCCGGAACTGTTTGTCGTGCAGCCCTAATAGCGGGCGGCGAGTGAGTCCCCCGGGGCCCGGGGCCGGCGCGTGTGCGTGCGCGTCAGTCCTCGTGTCAGCGCGGGGGACGTGCCACTGTCGTGCCACTGTCGTGCGCGCGGACAGAGTGGACAGAGCGCGCAGACAGAGCGGCGGCCCGGACAGCCCAAAGACAGCCAAAGCGAGTGACGAGGCCGTGCTGCAGTAGAGCACCGCGACCATGTCCGGCGCGGTGTCCGCGCGGCGGGCCCGGCCCCGGCGGCGGGGTCCGGCACCAAAGGGTCGCAGCGTGCCGGCTTTGTCGCCAGGAGGATGGCTCGCCGCGCGCTGCTCGTCCTGCATCTCGCTCTGCAAGTCCTCCCGCTCGTGCTCGCGAGGCGGCTGCCCGTCGGCGGGGTGAGTCGTACTTCCGAAACTACGCACAAGGAATTGGGTATTTCTCTGGAAAGCAATCCGTGTCTGCTATGATTCATGAGCTGTTTCCTCGCTGACCTCGTCCGCTGACACTGGTTGACTGACATAGAGCATCCTCTATGGGTCCCACGTTGTTCGCTTTCTAGGAAAACACATGTTTTCCCTTGGATCTCTATTTTCTTTGGTTTTCTACTTGGAATGATCCTTGTAGTGATGAGCGAACGTTTTCGCTATCGATCGAACTCGAACGAACAGCAAACTGTCCGTGATCGTTTGAACTCGAACACAGGGTGTTCGGATGCGATATGTTCGTGAGCTGCTCGAACTAATGTTCACATGCGATTTAATTGCAGCCAAAAGAGGTTGGGGACCATCTTGCTCGCTTTGATACAGAATACATAGGCCGATAAAAGCACCACGGCAGAGACTATCACGCGGTGAGCGGTCGGCGACGTGGATGGTGAAACACCACGGTTAGTTTTCCTATTTTGCTCACCTTGCCTGGGAATCATTTACTGTTTTAAGTACTATCTGGTCTGGGGCGTCTACTGTCGTTCTATCTCAAGTTTTCGCCCTGATAACATAAACGAATTTTTGACAATCCAGCCCATGCATCGTAACCCACAGCTAGCTCCGGACTGGCGACGCAAGTGAGCATCGGCCACCACGGAGCTTCTTATTTTATTTCGCAGCACCCAGCCGATGTGTTTTAAATGAAAAAATAAGTAAAAACTCCACATTTTGACTCAAACGTCGGATGTTTTAAATCCGGTAATCCCGTAGAATATTAAGATATCAACACTAATCTAAATTACTCAGTTTTAAACATTGTTTACATAGTGGCAACTTGGGGTGGGAGGGTGGTACCGAGAGTTGAACAAAGGCGCAAATTGTAGCAGTCTGGCTTGTTCACTGGTATTTGAACAAAGAACTGTTCGGTTCTGTTTGTTTGAGAGAAAAATTCGCTATTCTTGTTCGTTTTGGTTGAAAGATTTTGGGGCTGATTTTGTTCGAGTTCGTATCTACATTCGAACTGTTCAGTTGTGAAATGTCAGATGTAATGGTGACTGACTGGTGCAGGATGACTTCAGTGGGGAGGACGACGGCTGGGATGGAGACCCCGGTGAATCCAGCCTGGACGCGGAGCTGCTGGAAGCCTTGCGGCAGTGCATGGACCTCTACAGCTCCCCGCGGTCCGGCGGGGGCAGCACCGACGGCGTGAGCGGCGCCAGCGCCAGCGGTAGCGTCAACGGCGTCAACGGCGTCAACAGCACGGGGGAGGCCTCTCGGGGGAGGCGGACGCAGGTCCAGTGCCAGCAGGTCGGGATATTTATAGGGTCCAGTGCAGAGCTGCAATAAAACTAATGGGGGGATTTAATGACCTGCATGACCTGCTAATAATGACGCACATCGAGGCACGAGCGTAAAGAACGCCAGCCAAGCGCTACAACAACCAAAGGCAGTTAGGCGACTATTTTGTGTGCCAATTGTATACGGAGCAGGAGTGTGCTCTTCGTGTTTGGTTGCCCGCTCCTGCGTCGTCATGAGCATGATTAACTGGAATGATACTGTTAACCGTGGCGCTCCTCTTTGTCCCTCCCAAGCACGCGCGGCGGGAGGCTGTCGACGGCAGGGTCCGCAGGGCCGCGGGGAGGCCGTGGAGCGCCTCGAGGCACGCCTCCCCCGCCGGCTCCAGGACCGCGACCCCGGGCACCTGGGTGACGTACTACGGCCTCCACCAGCCCGTCGGCACGCCTCGGAGCCGCAAGGACCACCGGGACGGGCAGGACCGACAGGGAGACGTTGCTGCGGTAAGCTGAACCCGCTTCAGAGAGTATAGTCAGCTGTGGTCGCCGTGAGACTCTCTAAGCTTGTCTGTCCTGTTGCAGTGCGCCCTCCACTGCGCCTTCGCCAACACTCGGCTGGTAAGTCTAAAGCAGAGCCATGCCCTAAAAGGATATTGGGCTATTGGGCTGCGGGCGGCCCCGCGGGATAACCGTTAGCCCGCATGGTGACCGGAAATTATCTGCTCAAGTTTTGTGCGACTTTCGTTACAACCCACGGGGGCCTGCTCGCGCCGCGGTGGAGGTACCGACCGTCCACGTTGAAGACACTGCCGCTTTTCTTCCGTCACGAGCGGATCATTGCGGCACAATGGATTATTGTCCCACATTATTGCGGTGCCCATTTTGTCATCGATCTGATGACGCTAATCCCCGGGGCCGGGCGGGGCCGGGCCCGCTGTGCGCGCGGCGTCAGCCCGGAGGCGTGACGGACCGACTTCCTGGCCGTGTTGGCCGCGCCGGGCTGCGCTGCGACGCTGCGACTGGCCGTGCCGCGGCCGTGCGTAGGTGGCGGCTTACAGGACTTACATCAAAGATATCACTCATTTGCATCACCGTACACTACCGTTCCAATATGGACACCTTTGAGCAGGAGTCGTCCTGAAGTGTTTTAAATTGAGCTCCCCACAGGAGTGTCTTGCGTCGGGGGGCCTGTTGTGTATGTGAAAGTACTCCCCCCTTTGACGTGCAGGTGTCAGAGGCGGGTTTCCTGGACGAGGCGCGTGTCGTCAAGCGCCTGGAGGACAGCGTGCCGGAGCTGCGGCCCCGGGTGGCGGCCATGCGCGACGCCCACAACTGCTTCGCCCGTCTCGGCTCTGCCTCCGGTGAGTACCGATGCGGCTTGATACGGCAAATATGAGGAGCAGAGGAGCACTTGTCGGGTGATTCGGATTTCCCTGAAACAAATCATTTCTCTAACACGGAATGGAAGATTCTGCGTTCCCGTTCACAACTCGTTTAAAAGGTCACCATGACGAACCAGAACCAGATAGGGTCGTATTGACGCTCTCGTTCACCGCTTTATGACTTTACTGCCCTGTCCGACGCTTCGGCTGTCCAGCAAGACAGCCGGCCTCAGCGTCGGGCTTGCCATCCACTGAGCGCGAAAGTGAAACATAAAAGCGTAACAAGTGCCACCCATGCCGGCGGCGCGTCGAGCCCGGCCCGGAGCCCGGCCGCCTGCCACACCCCGCCACGCCACGCATCTGTTGTCTGGAGGGGGAAAGTGGCGGGCCTGATGCGCCTGCTGCACTCCGGGGACAACGATAATGATGACATTGCAAGACACGATGTTGGCGAGAACGCGGCGCGTCGCCCGGCGCTGTGGCTCTGCGCTGCAGTCCTGGACCTTACACCGAAGTGTGTTGTGAATAGAGAATTGACGTAAATGACAGGATGGACAAGCTATGCCTGCAGACCCTTCCGAAAAACGCCGTTGCCAGCTCCGCTTCACTGCGCTGGCTACTCAGTTTGGCTGAAGGTGGCCTGATTGGTGCTTGATTTGCTTGGTCGAGCAATCGGTCCTTGTCAGGAAGAGCTCGCACTGTTAAATTCCTACAAAGCATTTGCTTTGCAGAGCTGCGAAGTATTTTGCTCCTTTGTAACTACGAAGCATTTCCTTTGCAATTACAAAGTGATGCTTTGCAATTGCGAAGCGATGAAAACGCTGCAAAGCATCGCTTTGCAATTGCAAAGTGTCACTTCGTAATTGCAAAGCATCACGTTGTAATTGCGAAGTAAATGCTTCGTAGTTACAAAGGAGCAAAATACTTCGCAGGCTTTTAACAGTGCGGGTAGAGAAAACTGCCATAACAGGAGGACTGCTTGCATGCATTGACAATCGTCTCTTCGTGAAACTGTTCTTGACACTTACGTTGAAGTGAAACTGCCCATTTGAAATTAAACATGAAGTTGTACTTTACAGTGGTACTTTTTGTTTGTTTGGTTTGTTCCAGATGTGGACGACGACCCGTGTTTCTATACTATGAAGTTTGCAAAGTGTATGGATATGGGCATCTTAAAAGAATTCAACAAGATAAAATATGACATCAATTTGTAAAAAAATATCTTGTAATACAACAGTTATTATTGCATCTTACACAGCACAATTTTAATTTACTCTAAAGGGGCACTTTTCAAAACACATGTGCATGACTCAAGACAAAATGATAGAAATTGTAGATTTTTTTAATACAACAAAACTGAGAGGCCATAACATTGTGAACTGCGTTGTAAGGGAAAGAAATGGCCTTCCGCTGCAATAAATCTCAAAGAGTGCTCAGCTAGCCTCGAGGCCCCATGCGGCCGTGAGGATGGCTTGCGAGGCGCAAAGGACTTTTCGTCGTTCCCCCATTGTTCCGCTGTGGGTTAGCTCTCTGGTCATCGGCCGTGTTCGCATGTTCGCATGATTGTTGAGACTAAACCGATAATTTTATGATCACAATGATTACATCTGACATACTGAATTGAGTATCGTTGCCCACTTTGTGAAATTCGTAACATTTCCAAGCAAAACAAAACCTTACTGGTGCCGCTTTAAAAGAAGAGAAGAAAAAAGTATTGAAAAATAAAACAGACAAAAATGTCAGTTTGTTTTCAGTTTCTCTGTTTTTCAAAATCTTTTCTGCTTTCCAGTATATTAAAAGAAGGTTGCACGAGAAACTTCACGCGTACTTTTTCTGCCCTTTCATCATCACACAAAACACATTGTAACAATTAAGAATAAATTAGTGCCTCTCTAATAACGAGCTGGGCTAGGCCCACCGGACCGCAGCTACTTGGACTCTCTTTGGTGAGTTACGGGGCGGTTGCTGCACGGCCCTTTAGCGGTCGGAGGGCAGAGGCCCTTGCGGGAGTGAGCCCGAGGGAGGAACAGCTTTAAATGTAGTTCGGAAACACTTTCATATTTAGCTCCTTGGATATCACAATCATGTGTCTTTGGATGAATACAGTTGCTTGATTTTTGTAAACTTTTCAATTGTGAATAAGTATCAAAAATATACTGTTCCCCCTCCG
Source organism: Frankliniella occidentalis (assembly GCF_000697945.3). NCBI lineage: Eukaryota > Metazoa > Arthropoda > Insecta > Thysanoptera > Thripidae > Frankliniella > Frankliniella occidentalis. The sequence continues at coordinate 804,896 of NW_026267192.1, read as the reverse complement.
TCGGGCGCTCTACTGGTCCCCGTCATACTCAACTAATAGAATCTATGGCGAAAAAACTCACAGCAACTGCTTAAATAAAGATGGTCAATCTATGCCCCCTCCCCCTCCCACTTTATTGGGCTGGGGATGATTGGTCGATTAACTTTTTTTTTAGGGGGAGGAGGGCGACTACTGTTTCGGGGGAACAAAAATTACATGACCCGTTTTCCAACCAGCTTGGCCACAATAACTTACATTCATCAAATTCCTTGGCTTGGCCCCCTTAGGGCTACCCTGACTCACGTTCCAACGCGTTTTATTTACAGACAAAATAAATAATTTTTAACAAACAAATCTATATATACTGTATGAGCCTTCCCGTCCCTCAGCATGGAGTTGCGAAACCGCTGTCAACGGGCTGTCGACTGCGGCGTGCGGACGGCACACGCGAATTGACGGCATCATTGACGCGCCTGCCGTTGGCGGCGCGGGGCCGCGGGGTCGTCATCCAACCGTGGCGACGCCCTTTCTTTCCTCTCCTTTCTCTCCTTTTCTCTCCGTGTTCAGCTGCATGTCGTCCGAAGACCCGCGTCGTCCGTTTATAAAACCTTTCGCCAACACAATAATTCAACATCAACAGACACTTCCGCTAGAGCCGTTACACGAGCGAGACGTTCACTGCACGGGTTCGCCCGCACCGCTGATGTCAGAGAAACGCGACGCCTTCGCCGTTGATCGGCAATGGGGGTTGAGGACTAGGTGTGCAGCTTGCTGACGTCCGCCTTGTAGCCGCCGTGCGGGTCCGCCTTGTAGTTGACGACCTGAAGCTTGCCCTGCTCGTCCACGTAGCCGTAGTGGCCCTTGACGTTGCCGTGGTGATCGCGCTCCTCGTAGCGGAACTGGCGGTTTTGCCTAAAGAAAGAAAGATATATTTACAGCAGTCAGAACACACGCGCGCGTAAGGCGCCTCTGCTGCTCTCGAAGTGTTGGTGCCCGCGGGAGTGCCCCGCTCGCCCACCTGTGCCATTCTCTCATTCTCTCTCAACTCAGCCGGCTGGGAGAGGGAAAAAATGCGGATTCTCTCCGAGCTGGCAAGGCGCTTGCGCTTCCCCGCACACATACGTTGCGAAAATGGGAGCGGGGGATGGTGGGGGGAGGAGCAGAGAACAGCCCCAGAGGCCTAACTGTTGGCAATGACAGTTGAGGGGGCGAGTTCCGGAGTGGGGCGGGGTGGGGCCTCCTGGGGGCGGGAAGTAGTGTAGGGCCTTGGGCATGCCGCTCTCCCTGTATTGGATACCCTCCACACCGCGCGCACGGGTCTACGGGGCCGCACATGGAGGTGTGCAGGCGCAGCCGTGCAGCGCTGGAAGCAGGCGTCGCTGCTTGTTGGGAGCCGTTCTTCAATAAACCAGACACGCGATTCCAGCGAGAGAGAGGGTCGTTACGTTGGCTCCGAAAAAAACAAGCGTAACTCCGCCAGTGCCGGAGAACAAGAGTAACTGGCACAAGCGCGGAGAACTCGAGTAACGCCTGGCTATTTAGATAGGGAGTTACTCGAGTTCTCCGCTCTGCTGCCAGTTACTCTTGTTCTCCGGCACTGGCAGAGTTACGCTTGTTTTTTTCGCACAGTTAAAGTCTTACGAAGAAAAATGCCAAATCCTTTGTAATACGAAGGATTTGGACGCTTCGTAGGGAGCAAATCATTCGTAGGTACGAAGCATTTGGCATTTTGCTTCGTAAGACTTTAACTGTGCGGAGCCAACGGTTACTTGGTCACTTCTGATTGTTTGGTGAACAGAGACTCCTTAGCAAACTTTTAGCGCAGAGATTTTCCACACTAGTTCGCGTTATTACACGATATAAGGGTCTATTACGAGGCTGACGCTATTGCGGTAACATGCCTAACCTAACTGGGGAAGAACGCGCGAAGGAAAACACGTTTGAGGCATCTAGAAAGAGCAGACAGCTGGTTTGTCTCTCTCGTGATGTGATCCAAGTGCCGATCAACGCACCAATCGCCTGGTCGGTAGGCCACATTAATTCAGTATGCTGGAGTGTGCTGCGGGCTGGCCTACCCAACGGTTCGCAGGCGACTGGCGTGGCTTTATGTGCCCTGTTACGCGCTATGTGTCTGGACAGCACCTGTATGAACTATTACGGAACGGATCCGAAACACAGAACACCTGTACTCACCCCTTGCCGGTGTCGTAGCCGAACTTGTACGAGCTGGGGCCCTTGAGTCCGTGCATCTGGAACTCGACGCGCTCGCCGTCGCCCGCGTGCGGGTACTGGCCCTGGTGCTGCAGGCCGGTCTGCGCCACCTCCTGCAAATAACAAGCGGGGACGCGCCGTGAGTGCAATGGTGTGTTCCGCGTGCGCCTCGCCGGGTCGATGTGGGGATGCGTCGTTTGAATAATAGAGTCGACATGGAGTTGAGGGAGACTTCTGGCCCTGCCCTGCCCTGCCCAGCGCTGTGTAGAGACAATTATGTAAAAGTAATCGTAGAGGACTGGGGGAAAAGAACGGAGGAAAAGAAATAAACCGAGGAGGAAAAAAGGCCTTAGCTCAAGTTATAATAGCATAACCCCTAAGTCTTACCCCCTGGCGAAGGAGACGGGGAACAGGAAAAGAGGAAAAACAATAAGAGAAATAGGCGCAGACGCACAGAACTAAAGGGAGAGGGTGGCGGCGGCGGCCGATTTCCCCCCCCCCCCTCCTCCTTACCCTCCCCAGGCCGGCCTGCCTCTTCGCCAAGGACGAAAAGTACGCTAATCAGAGATGGGAATTAGAACACGGCTTGGACTGCGCTCTGCCCCGGCCCTGCCCTTTGTGGCCCGGGGCCCGCAGGCGCAGTGCAGGCCCGGCCACGGGACGGGGCCGGCGCAGGCTGGCTCCGGGACGGAGCGAGATAGCAGGAGAACGGTTCGGAAAGGCCTCCGAGACGCGAGGGCGAGGGGCGGGAGCAGCGGCGCGAGGCGGATATCGCCCCACACCCCCTGAGCCCTTTTGTTAAGGCAGCAGTCAGTCGGGCGGACGGAGGAGCCTGTTTGGAAGTAACTAAAAGAGTTGTCAACAACAACGAACGAAATCCGTCGGAAAACTTTATCATTCTTTTTTTTTTCCTTCTACGTTTTTGTTCCGTTTTTCGCGTGGTGTTTTGTGTTTCACAGACACGGCGAGTGCCACCACTCACCTGCTCGATGGGCCCGAGCGGCCTCTTCCTGTACCGCAGGCTGGTCATGGACTCCTCGCCGTCGAGCGAGCCCGGCCGGTGGTTGTGGTACTTGACCGGCCTGGCGGGGGCGGGCGCCTGGCCCGGCGGCGCCGGCTTGTGGTTCTTGAACTTGGGCGCGCGCGACGGCGTCGGCGTCGTCGGCGACGACAGCGGACGCGCCCCGGGCCGGTGGTTGCCGGGCGTCCGGTGGCCGGGGCCCTCGAGGATGACGGCTGCGGCCGCTGCGGACGACTCGGCGGCGCTAGATTCAACAAGAGGGTTGTCTCCGTTAGGCTCCGGCCTGTGATTGGGAGCGGCACCGCCCTTGGGGAACGCGTCCTTGTGGTTAGCGTGACCCTGCTGGAGGCCCTTGGTGCCGCCCTTCCCCTTGGGCTGGGCGGCGGGCAGCAGGGCGTTGTGCGGGGCGGATGCAAACTTGTGGTTAGAGATGCTGTTAGCGATGCTGTTAGCGATGCTGCTGGGCGCCTGGGCCAGACCCTGCGCCGGCCGGAGGATGCCGGGGTTGGTGCTGTGCGACAGCGCCTCGCTGGCCACGTCGCCGAGGTCCAGCTTGAACAGCACGGGCTTGGACGGCCCCGTCGGCGGGCCGGGCGGGCGCAGATAGACGGCGGGGACGGGCGGCAGGGGTGCGGGGGCGAGCAGGGGGCCGGCGTCGGAGGCGGACGTCGACGTGTCGACGACGGTCTCGGTTGTCCGGGCCGCATGCGGGGACGTGGGGGACACCATCGCGTCCGGGTAGTCCGCAGAGGGGTTAGCGTGGTCAGCAGGGTCAGCAGGCAGGCGCGGGGGGATGAGGTACAGCGGGGGCGGTTGCATGGGCTGGCCGTCACCGGAGGGGAGGACATGCACGTCACCGGAGGCAGGCGTGGTGGGTTCGTACGCTATTCTCACGGGCACCAGGTGCGAGGGCAGGCGCTTCTTCTGCTTGGTGGGCGGTGTCCTGACCGGCGTCGCCTGCGGCTGCAGCGTCGCCTGGGCCGGCCTGGCGGCGCCGGCCTTGTGGCCCACTCTCGTGGGCCGGGTCGCCGGCCTGGGCCTCTCCACGACGTACTCTGGCCGCTGGAACTCGCGGTAGCCATCGTCCTCGTCCAGCAGCGAGTAGGGCGCCAGGTAGGGCGCCAGCCCCGTGGTGGTCGGGGGCTCGAGCGTGGTCGTGGTGCTGGGCTCAGGCGTGGGTGGCGGCCCCAGGGACCCCGGGGCCTTGCTACCGCCGCCGCCCTTACCTTCCTGTTTGAAGATGTGCCTCAGGTTGGAGAAGGGGAAGATCTGCGCCGCGCTCGAGTTGAGCAGCAGCAGCACGCCGAGCCAGTGCACCTGTCGGCAGAGAGGGAACAGTCAGCACCGCGGCCCGAACCGAGGCCTGGGCCTCCAGGGCCTGGAATGTGCTACGGGGTGGCCTTAGCCGCCGCCAACTGCCAACCCACTTACCAAATGACTCACTGACAGCGTGACTCACCAGTTTGGGGCCCCTCGGGACGGGGATTGTTCCTAGTCTACTGGACAGACAAGTCTCTCAGGAAAGGCTATTTTCTACGGCAAAGACTAATCGCCCCCTGTGGGAGACCTTCAAGAAGTATCACACTCGCGTAGAATTAGGTCGTGGTGGGACTGATACGAGGAAGCTCTTGGCTCCACCAAAACCGGCGTTGTAAAAATTTGTGGGGAAACGTATTTACGGTCAGTTAGTACAGCAGTGTTTAGCGGGCAAGGTCCTCATAAACTACATGCAAGTATAGATACCGATGGTGCCCTGCAAAGCGACAAATAGGGAACCCCGTTGCACTGCTGTTCGCAGTGCATTCCAGGGCTGTTCCAGGGCGGGTCCGGCCGCAGGCGGAAGGATTAGCGCGTGGCCAATGCGGCGACTAACACTCTGTGACATAATCGTTTTTCTCACGGCGACGAGCGGGCCGGGCCTGGTCGGGCCCCTAGCAGCCCAGCCCACCCCGGGCTGGTGGTGGTGGTGGTGGGGCACATGGCCACTCAGCCGAGCGAGCATTCATTCGCAAGCTCCACCGGTCACAATGGGTCTCCACGCTAGCGGGCGGAGTGAAATGGAAACGGAATGGAGTGTATGGATGGAGTATCGCGCCGCCTCGCCCGCCACCCGCGCTTGTTGATGGATGAGACGAATCGCGCTCGCCGCACTGCTGCCCGCCGGCCACCCGGAAACCGAGATCCCATGACCGGCCGATGGACTGTTTCTTTTTCTAAAAGAGACTATTATTTGGCAGCGGGACGTGCATGATTGCGATCATATTTCGCTCGTTCCTCCTTTTTTCCTTATTGTTAGAGCTCCATTTCTTTCCTGTCACCCTGTCACACACACACACACCCCAGCCCCAGTCACACCACACCGGCTGAAACTAAATCGGCCGCGCCGCAGTCTGTAATGGAGAAATAGAACCGGTGGTTTTGGTAAGGTTGAGTTTAATTTAATATTATAAATCAAATTAAATGACGTTTTAAAAATGAAGATGAGTTTTGCCTCTGTTACACTGTGCTGTTAACGTGTAGAGACAAAATTTTGTCGAAATTATATCGTTCCTTCG
>NW_026267192.1:797892-799080 GCF_000697945.3 Frankliniella occidentalis | reverse complement strand
CAATGTCCTCAGAGAAATAAAATACAACTACACACAGCAAAAAAACAACAACAAAAAAACAACAGTTATTTGAGGGAGTAAAGGGAACTAGAACTACTGGCGGACAGATATGTAAGGCACAGTTTAATGAATGTTTCAGTGATCTCTCTGTTACACTGTGCAGTTAACGTGTAGAGGCAAAATTTTGTCGAAATTATATCGTTCCTTCGTGGGCTTTGCCTGCGACGGCATCTTGTTGATATCCCTTTGGCTGTCATTTCTCACCGACTTGGTGTTGGTGACCCTTCTTGCACTTAACCTTTTCCGAATAATTATTGGACCTGGAAGCGATGTGTGATCATATTACTATTGTTACAAATCTATTGTCATTGAGGAGACTCAAAGGTGAGCGTCGACAGAGCAGCGCCCGTGAAAACTTTCGGCAGTACGAGCGGCTGTTGGGTGGGAAGGGGAGGAGGAGTGCCAAAGTCATTCTATCTACTTGCTTAGTTTTGTCGCTACGAAAGTGTAGTCGTTTCCGGAGACAGGCGCGGCTGCTCGCCTCCTTCAGTTTACAGTTATTCAGACTTGTCTGCACCGGAAGGAGTCGTGAAGAAGATGAATCCTTCTCCTCCCCTGTTTCTCCCCCCCCCCCCCCAATACCACCCGATAGCTGCCCCCATCCCCCCAACTGAACTCGCTTAATTCGCTCCGGCAAAATTCATCCATGCTATCGAAAAGCAGGGTTTTAGGTCTTTCTTGGTGGGACCAAAGGAGGACCATCCCGAAAGTACGTCCGTCATCTCGCCACTCATTCGCCGTTACGAGCCTGGCTTTTGCAGCCTTTGCAAGGTCACCTAGCGCCTGATAGGTAGGCAAGACTTTGCCTGCAGTGCAGGCGTGTACTGCGGGGTGGCCTACCCGGACTCTCGCAGGCGCCGAGCTCACGTTCTGAAATAGCTGGCAAAAAAGGCGAATTTTACCTTATATCAGGCGACTCAACAGAGAGTGACATGGAGCCGAGCGAGGGAGGGGAGAACATCACGTCATAAATGGGTGTATACTCTCACTCTTCTTGAGTCGGAAATGAAGCCACATTGTCGCAGCACTATACTTCTGTGCCGGGAGCAACCAGACGAGCCACTGGCCACGACGAGTAGGAACGCGCGAGAAATCGAAAAGCAGGTGATCGGGGTTGGGGGTAGGGGG
>NW_026267192.1:791667-797842 GCF_000697945.3 Frankliniella occidentalis | reverse complement strand
GGGTTTTAGGTCTTTCTTGGTGGGACCAAAGGAGGACCATCCCGAAAGTACGTCCGGCATCTCGCAACTCATTCGCCGTTACGAGCCTGGCTTTTGTATCCTTTTCCAGGTCTCCTAGCGCCTGATAGGTAGGCAACACCTTGCCTGCAGTGCAGGCGTGTACTGCGGGGTGGCCTACCCAGACTCTCGCAGGCGCCGACCTCACGTCTGAATCTGGCAAAAAAAGGCGAATTTTACCCTATTTCAGGCGTCTCAACTGAGAGTGACATGGAGCCGAGGGAGGAAAGAACATCACGTCAGAAATGGGTGTGTACTCTCACTCTTGAGTCGGAAATGAAGCAACATTGTCGCAGCACAATACTTCTGTGCCGGGAGCAACCAGACGAGCCACTGGCCACGACGAGTAGGAACGCGCGAGAAATCGAAAAGCAGGTGATCGGTGTTGGGGATAGGGGGTGCGGGGTGGGCGGCCAGCGGTGGCGCTGCAGCGCGCGGGGTGCGCGGCGGCGAGGCTGCGGCCCCACGTGTTTTTACACGGCTCTGCCGCGGCTCTGCCCTGCTGGCCCAGAGGGCCGCGCCCCACCCGGCCAGCCTGGCCTGGCCTGGCCTGGCCTGCCACCCCGCACCATGTTTGCTCGCCAAATATTGCCTCGCTGTTGAGCTTTGACATGCCCGGCGCAGCCAGCAGCCCGCCCGCTCGCCATAGCGCGCGTCGGGCCTGCAGGTGCCAGGTGTTGGTCGCGCGGAGCGAGAGAGTGAGAGAGAGGGAGAGAGGGAGAGAGTGGTCTAAAAAGCGACATCAAGAGCAGAGCCGCGGTCCGCGCTGCGCACATGTCCTCGCCCTCCCGCCGTCTGTTTGCTCTGCAGTAAAACACAACACGGCCCGCGGCGCGCCTCTCCACAATGGCCGAGGTGCTGCACCTGCTGGAGGCTGGAGCTGCTAGATCTGCTGCTGGAGCCACTGCTGCTGCTGGAGCCGCTGCTGGAGCCCCTGCTGGAGCTGCTGCTGGAGCCGCTGCTGGAGCTGCTGCTGGAGCCGCTGCTGCGCGCGACGCGCCACGCCGGGGTCGTCGCTCGTTCGGACACGGAATGCAAACAGCGATATGTACCGCAGGAGCGTCGATGCAGTCGTCCGCCCAACTACTACTGTGCGCAGCATCATGTGCACGGACCGAGAGGGGCCTCGAGTCGGAGGTGGGACGCACAAAATCACCCGTCAAAATTCTGTCCCACACCGTGGTGCACACAATTAGGTGTTGGACTGGAACTAGAATACTTAGTAGTGTTCAACAGTAAATTTATAAAAAGAGTCCAAATCTGCTAGGCCAACCCTGCAGGTGCACTATTTGGTGTCTTTGGTATCTTTAGTGTGAAACACCTTTTAGTATTCAAGTATCCCTGTTCAAACACTGAAAAGAGTGCAGCGTAGTGTTGAGCACTTGCGTGTGCAAACCTCTTGCACACTACTTTCTTTATCAGTGCACACGTGTTAAGGAAAGCGTGCTGACGTTTTATTCAATAGACAGCCCTCACATACGACGAGACGGGCAGGAATTCAAAATTCCATGACAGTTTCTTATTCTCCTTACGCGAGTTCTGAGTGCTTCTCGATTTATTCAGGTGCTTCCGAATGTGAAGCATCTTACGGCTCTGAGTGGTGAAGCTTACAGCATTGCCTCGGAGACAAAATGCCATCAATAAGACAACATACCTTTTGACATCTTTTAACGTCACCAAAAAAGTGGTAAAACATGGGCATGGATAGTCCTCAGCTCACGGAATAAATGTAAAATAAATATTGTGCTGCCACTGATCGGGTAGTGCGTTGAAATATGCATGGGCACTTTGGGCAGCTCACGCGCTCCACGCCCTGCGCCGAGCTGTCACCGTGTCGAAGCGCTGGATGCACGGGCCGGCATGGGCCACGCCCAACCCCCGTGTGCAATCGGCGCAATCGGCCACCTGTCACAGGCTGTCGCACGGTCTGACGCGCGACGCACACGGCTTGGACACGCAGCTGACGGCCCCTTGGAGAAACCCCTCGCGAGCCCGATGGAGAAACGTGCGCTCGCCCCGAGGACGTCAAGGGCCCCTGCCGTGAATAACATCCGCACAGGTTACGGCTTATTGCATTTGTATTCGACTGTTACACGGGGATACTGTAAGAAGCAGCTGGAAGAGAGGGGGGGGGGGCATACAAAAAGTCAAGGGTTGCCACCAAGATAGACCCAATGGCGCTGCTGTCCCCTGTGCTTTACGTCTCCCTCGAGAGGTCGCAGGACGGACCTCCCCCTGCCTAAAGGTACTCCCCCCACCCTTTCCAAAATCATTGTTCTGGTCTTGATCCGAACTCCTGCTCAGACACTCCGAGAGCGTTCTCCATTCGCATGGTTTGCACTTGCGTGGATCAATGTCCTCAGAGAAATAAAATACAACTACACACAGCAAAAAAACAACAACAAAAAAACAACAGTTATTTGAGGGAGTAAAGGGAACTAGAACTGGCTGAAAGACATGTTTGGCACAATTCAAGGTATGTTTCAGTGAGCTCCTATTTTTGACGATTTTTCACCTTAAAACAGCGGGTTGAAAAACAAGCTACATTTGAGCACATTTGTGCTTCTTTCCTTCCTTTTTTGCTCGGAAAGCGGGGGGGGGGGGCTTCAAATTGATCTTGATCTCCATTATTTTCATGCTGTTTACGATCTTGAGGAGAAATCTTGAGGAGCGAAGAGAGATACTGTGGCGTTCGGCGGACCTGGTCAACCTCAATGCTCTGACAGCCGGACAGCAAGTGCCTCTGTCCACCTGGGTGCGCCGGCGCCGGCTCCCTCCATCCCATCCGTGTGCCTGCTCTCGACACACGTGCCACCGCTTTCCAACAAATGCTGTTTCACCGGACTGGTTCAGTCGCCGGTCGTAAACAAACCAACATCGGCTTTGGGTAAAGTATACCCTCAGGCGCGCCTGGGCGGCGGCCTCATTGTGTACAGGCCAGGTGTCGACGCTTGACAAAAGGTCTGATGATCCCGTGTGATTCACTCGAGAGTAAAAAGCAGGGGAGCAAAGCGGTTTCCAGGCAGTCTTATTTGACAAACTTCACGGCCCCACAAGAATGACAGCATTTATCACCACGGGGCAGCAGAATTTTTCCATTTTTCATTTCCAATCCAGAGATCGGAAGCACGCCCCCCCCCCCCTCTCTCTCTCTCCCTCTCTCCTTTGCGACATCGAGGCGTGACGCTGCCAGACCTCCAGACCTCGTTTCCATGTTCCGATGTGCAGATATCGGCGATGACGGGACGGAATGCTCGCGCCGCAGATGGCGGTCCAGCAGCAGGCTGCGCCGGGGGCGGGCAGCATCACGGCTGTGATCAGCGCGCCGGCGGCGGCCGGGGGGAATAACAGCTTGACCGCGGCGGGGCGCGGTGGCGGGGCGCGGGAGCCCAATAGCGCGCACCTCGCGGATAGCGGTCCGGACAGGACGCCCCGCACCCTCTGCCACCCCTAGCATCTCGCGGAGCGCCGTGCACACCGCACTCCTCCGCGCAGCTACTCGAGAGCCGGGTTTCGCGCGCGCCGCCGCAAAGCTCCGCTTCTCCTCCGCCTCGCGGCCCCCGGACCCTCCCTCTTCCGGTTGGTGCCGGCCGCCCCGGCGTCTTCACCTCCGGGCGCCGGATATGAAGATAAATCCGGGCGTTAGAGTGATATCCGGGGGTAGCCTCGCCCTGCTCCGCCCCGCTCCGCCCCGCTCTCCTCCTCCTCGGAGGCAGACCGCGCGGTCGCGGTGAGGACCATCTTCATGCTCCTCGGAGGAGCCCGCCCGCCCGCTGATCCGCCCAGTCACCCCGCCGCCTCGGTAATGCTCCAGAGGAGGCTTGGCCTGGCCCTTTTCCGTCGAATCCCTCCGAATTATTCCTCCGCAGCTCCTCCAGGAATACCGTCACCGCTGGTTGTCAAAAGCCTTTTATCGCCGGCTCACTCGCTGCCCCCGCCGGGCTGCCCCCCCGGACCCATTGGGCTGACAATGGGTGCTTTCCGCCGGGCGGCGCGCCGCTAGCGCCCCGCGCAGGCAGCCCGAGCCGAGCTCCGCGGCGCACGGGCACGGGGGCGCTGCAGGAAAGTGGACTAAGTACGTCACGCCCTGTAGCCCTGCGCTGGGCCGCCGCCGCGGCCCGCGCCGCCTCACCTTCAGCGAATAACTCAGGTAAAGAGGTGCATTCTGGAAAGTGTCGCATCGCGTCGCCCGCCGTTACATCAGGAGGCGTGGAGCCGGCCCACTGATCGGCCATCAAACGGGACAACGGGACTCGTAAGGGAAGGAGTAGTGCGAGTGAGAAAACAAGGCATCGGAACCGGCTGCCCATATACAATTTAAAAGTTAATAGCCAAGGAACTACTCTGACGTCCGCAGTTTACTCGAATACGCGTCCGCTTAAACGAGAACGATTTAGACATTGGAACACGTTGTAGTGAGCTCAGCCTACTCAACCGTAAAACAACATTCTACTCTTTTTTTTGGAACTGGACCACACATATTTACAATTTACAAACATTTTGACATCTACTTACTTTTTCGCCTAACTAAACTTATACATTATAGTTATTATCTAAACCAACTGGCCCGCAGGTCCAGCATGTCGCAATAGCCCAATAACACAGAGGAACAACAAGAATGGGCCGCACTTAAAGTGACACTTTCTCTGTGAGGTGTAGTGCACCATCGATATGATTTAACGCGGGACTGTGACCACATGCGACCGTTCGTATATAGAGGGCTCGAACTTCAGCGTAATTAATTTGTTTGCTTAACTTCGATAAAAAATGTCGATGAGCTTATTCGGCCGAACTTTGGTCAACTTTGATTGGACAAATTTATGAACTTCGATGAACTTGAGCCAAAGCAGAGGCCAATACAGGTCACCTTTAAATTTTGTAGCCTTCCTCCGTTTGCAAAAGTCTCTCTCTCTCTCACACACACACACAGACACACTGGCGGCGACTTACCCACGACGGTCCGGCCATGTCGGGGCGTCGTTCCTCTTCACCTCTCTCTGTCGCTCTCGCTGAAGCCCCGCATTGGTCCCCGGGGCTGCGGGCGGGTGGCGCGGCTGCGTGGCGCGGCGCGCGGGCGGCACAGAGACGCGGCGACAGGTGCCGGCGCCGGTCCAATTAAGACTGTCACGTTGCGCCGGAGTCCCTCCAGCTCGGCTCCCGAGTCACTCCGGCGGCGGGCGCGGCGGCGGACGGCGGCGGGCCGGAGCCTCGGCCGCGGCGCACTCCGGCCCCCCTCCTCCTCCTCCTTCTCACCGGTTGACAACAAGCGCCCCCTCCTCCTCCCCCTACCCCGCCTCGTTATGTCACACACACAAACACCAGCGTGCGCTCCACATTCACATTCGGAGTAAAGTACGGCACACACGATGACCATCGTAACGACCACGACGACGACGACGACGACGACGACTTTCTATCCGGGAAAGAAGACAAGAGAAGGTCGGGGCGGGCGAGGCAGCAGCGAGGGGGATAGTGAGGTCCTGAGGTCCTTCTTACGTTGGAGACGGGTCGCCCATTTCCGTTTGATGGTCGCCGCGGGCTTTCCTCCTCCCGCCTTGCTCCGGTGCGTGGAGCGGCAGCAACCTCGGCAGTGAGATAATGAATGGACCGCTGGCCCCGTTCTGGTCGCGCGGCCGGCGGGGCGGTCAGCGTAGCGTCAGCCCCGGGTCAGCCGGCGTGCGCCGGTGCCCAAGCGGGTCAAGGCGGGGGCGGCCGAAACATGAACCTCACAAAACTATCGCTTATTATGGCACTAAACTCATCAAACGCGTACTCTCGTACTGGCGCGCTTTTCAAACTTTATGCTGCTCTACCGCAAGAGCTCGCTGCTTGGTTTTGTCAGCAGAGAGGTCCACCAAGTGCCGTGCTGTCATTTGCACGTGGCGCGAGCGCGCGATACCCCCGCCCTCGCAATTTTGCGATGAGACCGAGCAGGACCGAGGATGAAAACGACCGCCGGCCAAACAAACGGCACGGCCGACATTGTCAGCCCTTGACCTTCACCTCAAGGTCGCTCAAAGAAACGCTAGCCGCGGCGGCGGCGCCGTACCAGGATTTGAATCAACCCATCCGCCGGCTAGAGGAGCTCCTCACGGGGCAATCTCGAGACGGGCGGGGG
>NW_026267192.1:785835-790367 GCF_000697945.3 Frankliniella occidentalis | reverse complement strand
TCATAAGGCTGACCGTATTTGTTTTATACGGCCGCTTATGACTTGTGGCCGGCCATGTGACACTTTTTAACTCCTTCATTCGGCGAAGGTAGGCAACACGCGCCTCACAAAAGCCCGTTACTAAATCACATCACATCAAAGACTTTAATAGTAGTTGCGTCACCGGAATCGTGTTCTGGAGCCAAAAGAAGCGTGTAGCACAAAGTACGGATGGTTTTGCGAGTGCGAAAACTGCCACACACATTTTTGTCCGTGCCAAATTGGTAAAAACTAAAATGCTTTTGAGTGGATCACACTACCGCTTTTAGAGTACAGATGGGTTTCTAAAAGAAAGCACTTTCAAATGTTAACTAACTCAAATATTAATTTTAAAGTTGAAAAATGTCTGAGATAGTGCGAACAGTTCACATAAATAGCTGTAAAATTACAAAAAAAAATGTTTTGTGCCGTGCGGGTTGCCTACCTAAGCACATTTTGACCCTACTTAATGTCAACTTATGGCATCAGGTACCTTGAAACACACAAATTCTGAACCATGTGCCATAAAACTGCAGCCTTCAAGCCATAAAAACGGCCAAAAATCGTAGAGGGGTCAAAATGACCCCTCCGGTCCTTCTAGGTATACGAAAATCCCGGTCCTTCTAGTGTTAAACAGGACCTCTATCATTAACCTAACCTCCAAAGCACATTATTTCTCCAACGTGGGAAGAGGGATAACCCTAACAAAGGTTGATATACCGAAACGTTGCTCTGTCTGTCTGTCCTCATCCTCCCACCTCTTCTCTCTCTCATCCCAAAATGAATAAGGGATGAGAGAATACGTCGCAATTACTTTGTGGAGAGTTATAACTAACTAGCTGAAACCGAGCGTGTGATCTGGAATGGTGGGGGCAGGAGGGGGAGGCAAGTGGTGTTGGCTCCTCACCCCGCGGTGTACAATCCGCGGCGAGGAAAAACTTTTTAATCCTGTTGAAAAAGCGCGTGGGAGTAAATGCGGGAGGGTTGGCTGCTGGCGAGGGAGGGGGAGAGAGAGGTAGGGGCGAAAGGGGAGGCACGCCGCGCGCGCATCAGCCGTATGACATTTGAATAGAGTTTGGGGTCTTAGCGAGCGTCGAGAAAGAGAGGGGTTGAGGGATCCGCTCGGCAAATTGATGCAAAGGCACACCGCGCCCGCCGTCGCGCCGCCGCCCCAGCTCAGCTGAGCCGCCGTAGAAAGGGCTTCGTCTGTGCGCCGGCTTTGCTTGGGGACCGACTTGGACCGACCGCGGCGTGGCGGGGCGTAGGTTAAACCTCCCGCGCGGCGGCGTGCGGCCTCGCAGCCAACACCAACGGCGTCCCGCGTCCCCCCTTCCCCCTGATTCATTCCTCCACATCCAACCCCCGCCGCAGGTCCTTCATGCACCCTGCCCCGCCCCCGCCCTGGAGCGCACACCCCGACCTCGCCCACTCCTCTCCTCGGCCAGTCTTTCTTTCCACAGAACTCCTTTGCGGCGGTCGCGGCACTCGAGCAAAATCCTCTTTGGCTTCCTAAAGAGCCTAAAGGGGGGTCAAGCCCCTTTTCTTTGAAGTGCAACGGTCCGGCAGTCGCCCCCTCCTCCCCCTCCCCCTTTTCTCCTTCCTCTTCCACCTCCTTTTCCTCCTCAACGTGTTCACCCAACCTCCCGTTTTTCACGTCTGAGTTACTCTCAGCCTTATCCCAGGCAAGCTAGTCGAGACGCGGTTTATCCAAATTAAAGCCCGGGAGCGCACGGCCCGACGCTCGAGCGGACTGGAGGAAGAGGGGAGGGGGACAACCGACACTTTGCTTTGACACGCTAAACGCGGTGCAACGTCCAACACCCACCGTGATGACGAACTATTAGGGGCTGAAGCAGCAGCACGCGACCTGAAACCTTAAACTATTGGATCCCTCGAGCTCACTGCGGAGCACAGCACTCACCTGGGCACGCCATCCCCAACCGGGCGTGCTGACAACGGTCTTTCTATACACGTCGGTCTCTTCTCACATCGTCCTTCTTTAACTCCCTCATTTTATTGCGATCGAAGGTACAGATTCTTCTTACACGGTAGGCCATCACTCTACCACCACTAGCGAAGTTAGCCATTGACTTTACTCTCCTCGCGCTCGAAAGTAAAACTGAAACTGCCAACTGCCTGGGTTCCTCAACGTGAAAGGGCAGGGGGGGTTGCTCAAGGGCTTGTGAACTGTATTTCGAACGCCTCTCGGGCGGGCGGGGCGCTTCCTGCCCCTAACGCCCTGCACCCACCCCTTCTTCCCCCCGACCGGCGCGCCCCAAATTGCTTGCCATTTACTCTCAAACTCGAAACCGAACGTACGTAACAAGCGCCACAGCCTCTTCCCCGGCCAATCATGGGTACGATCGCAATCGTGACCTCAGGAGGGTGAGGAGGTCGCGGCGGTGGGTGGTGGTAGGGTAGGGGAAGGTCCTGCCAGGCGGGGGCGATTAAATGCCTCGATTTTCTTCCGATTTCTTTCTTCTTACCCCGTGCTTTACTCGCGCGCTGTTTCCTACAATGTTCGTTCGTCCGCAGCATACCCCCAGACGTGGGGCGTAAAAGTCAGTCATTCCCTTCCCTTTTGGCCGCGTATTATCATTTCGTAGTCAAGTGCTCCACATGCCCTCGCCCCCACCTCTTCCCCTCAGCGTCTGTGGTCAATAACAAACGCCCGGCTACCGCCTTCGCGGCCGTGATATTTTTCGCATCCTCGGCGCTTTTTCTTTGAGCAGATTTATTCGCGGCGCCTATATGGTCATCTGAAAGTGATATTTCTCGCGTTCGGCTGCCGCTGTGGGCTCGCCCGGAGCCCCAGCTGCGGAGGAGTCGCCCTTCCCAGTGCCCGAGCCCGACCAAGTTAAAACTTCGTCAGAAAGAAAAATGGCGCGAAGAAAATTAGGCTCCTTTGGTACTCATCACAGAACACCTCGGCAATGCCGGCGCTGCGCAGAGCTTCTCAGGGGCTTGGCGTTACCGACATAGTACTCCTAGCGCTTAGCCGTGGGGGGGGGGGGGGGGGGGGGGGAGCTGAGCGGTATAGGGTCTTCTGGCTGCGCGTTGAGTTATCTCTGTCGGAGAGGGGTTGGGCCGGGCTGGGAGAAGGAGAAGAGAGATAGGGCAGGACGGATAGCAGCCGCCGAGAAAAATCGTCACTTCTTCACCGCCGGACTCGTGCTCCCCCAAAGTAATGCCGGCCCTGGGCCACTCCCGTAAACCGCTACTCCGTGCCGAGCCGTGCCAGGCCGTGGGCGGCCACTCGCAGACACATTGATCAGTGAGCCCTGCGAAGGGGAGGGGAGGGAGGGGGACCTGGACGTGCAAGCGCCCGTGATGTGAACATCAGGGCGACCACCAGGGCGACCGCCGCATGGTGCGGTGGTGCGGGTGTCGTTCTCCTGCGGGCCCCTTTGTCGCCGCCGAGCGAGACGCCGAGCGAGACGCCGAGCAGGTGATGCTGTGTGCTTGTGCTGCGTGCGCCAAAGGCCTTGTCGGAGGGCCTGCTGCGCGGGGTTGGGGTGTTTGACGAGACCCCAGGTACCCCTTGGGGTCGTGGGGGTTGCGGGGTCGGCCGGCCCGGTCATACGTTGGACCGGCGTCCTCCGCCGCGCCCCCCGCCGCACCGCTCCCTAAGGCCCCCACGTCCACGTCCGCCCCTTCCTCCCCGCAACTGCCCTCCGTGGCGGACCGAGGCCCCCGCAAACGAACAAACGAACCTCTCGGCCGCTGGCCCCGCTGGCCCCCTCTGGTCCCGCCTGGACCACACCTGGGGGACCACCGGGGGCCGAGGAGGCCGGCCCAGTAGTAGGCCTGCCGGCCCCGGCACAAACTCCTGCCAATATCCAGGTTGGCCGCCGCGCTGCGCTGCGGTGGCGCCATGGTGGCCAGGGCCCCTGGCCAGGGCTGC
Source organism: Frankliniella occidentalis (assembly GCF_000697945.3). Classification (NCBI taxonomy): domain Eukaryota; kingdom Metazoa; phylum Arthropoda; class Insecta; order Thysanoptera; family Thripidae; genus Frankliniella; species Frankliniella occidentalis. The sequence continues at coordinate 786,445 of NW_026267192.1, read as the reverse complement.
CACCTGCGGCGTTGTGTCTGCCCTCGCCTGCACGCGGATTAGACCTGGGATTACTTCCCTCCCCAGCTCCGCCCTCCTCCAATCTGCTCCGCGCCCCTCCCTGTCACGCTACAGACAGGCCCTCTCCCCGCAACCGCGCACCCCCTACCCCCACCCCTCACCACACTCACCCCCCAACAAACTACCCCCTCCGCGCGACGGGAGGTAAATGGCCATTTTCGTTTAGGGACAGGAAACAAAAAAAAAATATATGAAAGTTCCCATCTCTATGAGAAAATCTTTGCGTCTAAAATAATAATTGCCACTCTGGTGGTCGGAGATATGATTTTGCGGCGTCGGCCCCACAGGCATGCTCAGCGGGGCGCTGCTGGCCCGGCGGCCTCGTGAGAATGAGCCTCATCCCTCACTTCTAATTCATTGTCGTCTTAGGTCCCCGCCTCCCCGGCCTCCCCGGCCTCCCCTCCCGGCCCGCACCACTGCGCTCATTCCTCCTCCCTTGTTCTCTCCCAACCCCCCGCCCCTGGAGTAGGCGCGGCGCGAAGTCTATCTGAAATAGTTGGCGGGTGTACGGCGTCGTCGTCGTCGTCCCCCCCTCCTGGCCCCACTCTCC
>NW_026267192.1:776521-785485 GCF_000697945.3 Frankliniella occidentalis | reverse complement strand
CTTCTGCTCACACGTACTAGGGCATGATTTATGTGCAAGGAGGGCTGGATGTGAGGGAGGGTGGGGTGTGTTCACAGGTAAAGGCAGCAAGGCGGTGCCGAGGCGGAGGAGGTGGAGGAGGAGGTGGAGGTGGAGGTGGAGGTGGTAGACTAGAGGAGGAGGAGGTGATGGAGAAGATGAGGAGGAGGTGATGCTGCACTCGCTGTATCCTCTACTCCGCGTTACAGATCGGGGAAGCACCACGGGCCGGGTTGCCCAAACTATGAGTGGGGGCGAAGAGGAGGCTGACCGCGACGCAGCGGGGTTGGGGGGGGGGGGGGGGTCGAAAGCGCCGTCGGGGCCACCAACTTCACGCCCCTCTCGTTTTTACCGGCCTCTCTGCCGCCGCCCCAGTCGCACTCCCCGGTTTCATTAATTTTCCCGCGGTGTGGCCTCTCAGGCCTCAGCTGGCGCTGGGCGTGGGCGGCTCTGCGCTGCCAACACCACAACAAACACCACCACCACCACGCGGCCGCAGCACAGGTGTTGGCACGTTATTTTCTTGTGCGGCCGCCCAGCCGGCCCGGCCGGCCCACACGGTGGCCGTGGCCCTCCACTCCTTGCTGTGGGGCGGGGCTGCTGCTGGGACTGTCTCCTATGTTCTGTCCCGAGGAGACGTTTGACTCGGCGAGTGGCGCGCCTGCTTGAGAGTCGCCCCAACTGTTTATCGGTTTGACGATATATCAGCTGCAGAGGCAGCGCCCGAGTTCTTCCCCTCGCTCTGGCAGCCCTGACGCGGGGGAGGCGTTTCCCAGCGAGATGTCACTACGGCTGCGGCGGCGGCGAGGCGCGCCCGCTGCGCAGGCAAACTTTTGAGTGCATCCCCTTTGAGTGTCGCTACGTGTCGCTCCGGCGCCAGCCACACGCCCCCGCCGCCCACGCCACGCCTCGCCCTGGAGGTCGCGTTCGACTCCTCGCCGAGCTCCGCGCGCCCCGGTTCAGTCGCCGAGCTTGGCCTTCTCGAGTAGCCTGCGGTACCCAGGCCAGCCCAACGCGGCCGTGCGGACGTCATCAAGCTGCTCCTGCCGCTGCACTTCGCGCCGCGTGCAACAATGTCTAGCCCCCACTCCACCCCGCCCGCACCACCTCGCCCCCGACGCGTCCCTTGAGGCCGCTGCAGGGACGACCGACATCTCCAACCTGGGGAGGGTAAAGAAGCTCACCTCCTCTTGTCCGAGCCTTTTTTTGCCCCTTCCCCCGCACAATCAACGGCCAGCATGCTGTTCGCACGCGCGTTTCCTGGCTGTTCGTTTACCCCCCTCGTAGGATGGGGCGTCCAGGAGTGGGCGGCAACTTTAACCTTTTTATCCCGTCAGCGCCCTTGCTTGTAAGGCCAAACGATGTGCACTCTCCCCGGTGGATGGAAGCCCTGCCCTGAGCCCTGCGCTCCCGGGAGGTATACCCATACCCCGCCCCGCCCGCCTAGCAGTGCAGCAGCACATCCTGCACCCCTTCCCCCCCCCCTGCTTCCCTCCCCCTCAACTCCGGGCGGCCCTCCCCCTGCCCTTCGGCCCCCCGGGGCCCAGGACCTCACTGCTGCTGGCGCAGCGCCCAACACGGCGCCCCGGGAGGAGGGGCAGGGAACGACACGGAACGGAACGGGGGCAGCAGTGCGACCAGTGAGTGCCGAGGGAGAGAAACCTTTCCGAAACTACAGATGTACACTTAAAAGTTAAATAAAGTTGAGAGAAGCCCGCGGCGGCCGCCCATGCCTAGTGGCAACACCCTCCACATCCTCGTCATATCCCTCCCTCTCTCTCTTTCTCTCTCTCCTTCTCCCACACCTCAGCTGGCTCCGCGAGCGCCTTACGAGGGAAGGCTTTTGAGCATCTCACTTCTGACCGAAACGCCGCCGGCGAAGTAGTAAGGAAGAGGGGCGTCTGAGGCACGCCGTTTGGCACGGCGAGCGAGCGCCTCCCTCGCAGCCGTCCCCTCCGCTCCTCGGTGGCCGCCCGGCGGGTAGGCAACCCATCGGCCACTCCAGGCGGCGCTGCTGCCGCGCCGCGGACTGCAGGGAGCGCCTGTACTCTGCGCGTCTACCGAGTGCGTTGGGAGGACAAAGTTTGCACTCGGCTTTGGCGCCCTAACAAGTCATTAAAAGTCTCATTCCTGTACCGGCTGTGACGTGGTCGTGCGGTGGTGCGTCCGCTCGTCACTGTCACAGCACCCGCTGCTGCCTTGCACTCCTCCTGCAAAGTTGTGCATTCGATCTGCAGGGGCGCCGCCGTGGCCAAGCAGGCGGGGCACTTGTGGCGAAGTCTTCGTCACTCCCGGTCTCCGTCTCTCTGCCCGTCCCTGTCTCCGATTCCTCCTCCCCTACCCCCCTTCGCCTTCCAGCACCGCGACGATGCCGAGTCTTCTCTGCGCCACGCCGCGCCACCCGTGATCCATCTCCGCCCGCCGCCGCGCCCCCGCACGTCCTGCAGGGCACGCCCGCCAGAGCAGCAGAGCACGCCCGGCAGAGCACGCCCGGCGCGCCACGCGGCGCTCTGCCCGGCTAAGCCCCCGTGTAGCCGTCAGGAACGAACTAATCCCAGCCATGAGCCCGCTTCGGCAAGCGCCTCGGCGCCACCAAGCCGCCGCGCCAACCCCGCCGCCCCACCACCACCCCTCTCTGCCCCGCTCTCGACCTCCACTCACCCACCCTGTCTCGCCTCCTCACTATTTCCCTTTTGCCTTGCCCAACAAACACGCCTGACCCTCCTGACAGGCTGCCGATGGTGTTCAGAAAGCACGGGTCGCACAAGCGAAATGGTGTAGAGACTGCTCTTCACTGAAGACTATGATTTACTCTTAATGTTGATGGATTAGGGGAAAAAAAGAAATTTTCCTCTTCCTCTTCTCTCTTCTTCCCGAAGCGTACTTAGTCTTTGGGTCAACCCAGCTGCGGCCTCGTTCCGCAAGGTTCCTCCCCAAAACGAGTTAGGTCGCAACGGGCAGGTCGCACGCCGCGCCGGCTGGTCCAGGACACGCCGCTACGACGCGAGGTTTCCTCGTCGTGGGAGCAGGAAAGGGGACAAAGAGGGGGAGGGGGGAGTCATGTTTCGCTGATTGCGTTACGAGTGACGAATAATGTCGTTTCGAGTTGGTTACGGCGACGTGCGGGTCGTGGCGTGGTGTGGAGCGGCGCGGCGGGGCGGCGCGGGGGTTCCCTGCGGGACTCGCGGGCGACGTGTTGAGGTGCCAACCCTTGCGCTCCAAGATGCGCCCCCATTCCGCTCGCCTACTTGACAGTTCGTGATATTCGCGCACAAAAATTGTTGCTCTGTTTTCTAGAAGGGTTCTCAGCTATTCAGAAAAATGCTGTGTTTGGCCGAACAGGTAATTTCATGTTCCCACCCAACTGGACGGTCGTTTCCTGGGTGTTGTGACCAAGGTGGAGGTTGTGGGTATCCATTCATTAAGAGACTTGTTAGAATGTCATCGCCTCTCCAGAGCGAGTGTATTTATTTAATAAATGCACATGTTTTCAAAACAAATCTCATGAGAACATTGTGTGATAGTAAGTTAGGAGACAAATGACAGAACAGGAGTCAAAAAAGTGACAGTCAATGCGTTGTAAACGTAGGCATTTAAGTAAGGGAGACGACCCTGATAAAGGGATTATCATTGGTTCAAGTCTTACTCTTGAAGACATTAAATTCATTAGTACATTAAAACAAACTTTAAAAATAAACAAAGTGATATAATTTGCTGTGGTGTGGAGCACGGAATAGCGTTGGAGCTGTTTGGAGCTTCTACGCGATATGCGATAAGGTGCGAGCACGCATAATGCCCCCAATGCGTTGAGAAATAAGGCAAACCAAATATGTAAATTTGACAAATTTAGCAACGCAGCCGGTTACTACGAAAATAAAACCCAACAGTACACAGTATGTAGTATAGATTCAATTCTTGACACATGCATTGCCCTATCGATCAATGCATGCAGTTGAAATTTATTTCTATCTAAAGAAATTCTATCACAACAAAACATCTATCACAAACCAAGTTGTCATTGAGCGTTTGAGGAACTAAACTACCATGCGAGCTCGGAGAACATTGAAAGCTTATTTAGATTAAATATCATTCTTTTGTCGAGTGCCCATGTTTGGAACATTGTATCTAAAGTAGTTTGTTGATAATGTAGCATATAGAACTTTAGAGGAAGAGAACTCTATATTGATGCCATGTCTTACAATCATTTTAAGGCACTGGGGCATCAAAAGGAAAATATGGAAACTTTTACAAACAATAATAACAAGACAACGCTCCTTTCTTCTAAAAGTATATACACGGACTAAATTGTATGTACAGAGAATGCTGTCATATATCATAAACTTACTACAAAGAATATTTTTGTTTAATCGGAAGGAGCACAAGAGAACATTTTAAACTTTCTCTTAAGTTCTAAACCAGTTAAATTATGTAGTTTTGCTTACATGTAAACAGTAGATCACAGAGAAGAGCTAATGTGAGATGAGAAGACTCAGAGTGTTCTAACATTGTGCGCGAAGATATTTTTGAAGACGGGATTTGAAGAAGGGATTTACGTAAGTAGCCTATAGGAAATTGCAAAACTCTGTCAACAATTTTTTTGAATGGATTAAGATTAAAGAGATTGCACAAATAATTTGGATATTTTAAAAGTTCACATTTTTGCACGGAGAACACCACTGGTGTAAATCCCATCAGAAAATTTACCATGAGGAAAAATACCATCAAAAAAGGTACGATCAGTTATTTGTCTAAATCCTGATAGAAAATGGGACGTTCCTGATAGTTTTTGGCCTGATGGTATTGTTTTGATAGTAAGGTTGGGCTCTGATGGTAAAATTCTGATGGTAATTGCGTTCTGATGGTTAGTATACTACTGGTAAATGTCCTTGATGGTAGCATCTTTAACGGTGAAGTCAGCAGCGGGCCGCCCAAGGGCCAAGATTCTACATCACCCGTGTAAACTTTCAGCGCTGAGCACAATGGTGGTGTCAAAATTGACCTATCTTTAGCCGTTCTCCTAGAAATCACAGGGTGATAAAGGTGATTTTGTTTTTATGTAAGCAAACGATAAAGTATGTGATCCTCTTACACCACACAAAGCCGTTTTACCGTGCGACACATAGTTTCGTCAGGCCAATTATTTGCTTGATCGAGGCGATCAGGAAAACATCATTTTCTGATGGTATTAAAAGGAACTATCAGAAAATGTCAAATAACCATCAAAGATGTTTGTACGATCAGAAAAATACCATCAGAACATAGAAATTATCCTGATGGTTTACACACCATCAGAAATTTTACGATCAGGGAAAAAATACCATCAAAAAATTGAGATAATACCATTAGGTTTTGAAGGAACGATCAGAAACTAACCATCAGAAACCGAGAAAACCATCAGAAACCTTGGATACGATAAGGAATCGGGGCACTGCGATCAGGAAATCCTGATGGAATTTACACCAGTGACTCTGGGAATCTCCCACTTATTTATTATTTTGGTGCTAACTTCTACACGCACTACTTTCAATTCCAGGGCTTTTGACTTCTTCTCACCGGGGAAGTCGTCAGTCGTGGCACTACCCGAATTGACTGGAATTCACAATAGAAAGAATGCCAAGTTGCTAGAGCCAACTTCTTCTTTGGCACATGTTTTGAGTTTGCATCACTGCTCAGTGTTGACACATGAAGGAGTCACAAAGGCATTCGCGATGTGCCTAAAGAACTAGCAGTCACTTCAGTTGTCAATTATTTTGAGCATACCGATTCGTGGCATTCTTTTGAAAATAGTAGGTATAACTGAAAATAGAGTTCGAATGCCAGCTACATTTAGCACAACGCGGAGTCAAAATAGAAAACATTTTATTCACAGAGATTTTGATTTTTCGCTTTTCGCTGGCACTGGATCACAGAGCGCTTTTGTCGCACCGCAACGCGTCGCTTTTAGAACAGCCGCTCCACGCCGCTGTGAGTCTGATGCGAGCGGTGAAGGCCGTCACCGTGAGAGCCCCGCAGCTCCTGGGAGCGGTGCAGTTTCTGCGAGCCGTACGAGTCGCCCTGGGAGCCCCTGAGTGGCTGCGCTGCCGGTAGCCCCTCGCCCTGTGAGCCTCGAAGTCCCTGCGACTTGCGCAGTCCGCCCTGGGCCGGTGCTCCGCCCTGCGCGGTGTGAAGTCCCTCGCCGTACGAGCCTCGCTGGCCATATGCTGCTGGCAGCGCGTACGGGCCCGGCAAGCCCTCGCCCTGCGAGCCCCGCAGTCCGTACGACGGCTGCATGCCGCCCTGGTGGATGCCCTCACCTTGCGAGCCTCGCAGGCCCTGACCGCCGCTGGCGCCCTCACCCTGCGACCCCCTGAAGCCACTGCCGTCGCCCTGTGAGCCCCGGAAGCCCTGCTGTGGCTGGTTGCTGTAGATGCCCTCGCCCTGTGAGCCGCGGAAGCCCTGTGGCTCCGGTGTGTAGCCCTGGTGACTCTGGTGACCCTGGTGAATCCCGTCGCCCTGAGACCCTCGAAAGCCCTGGCTTCCTCCGTCGCCCTGGTACCCTTTATGCACCGGACCGCTGTGGACGCCTTGCTCGGCTGGAGGTCCCCGGTAGCCCTGGTTGCCATGGGGTACGTCTCCCTGGTACCCCTGGTGGCCCTGGCTGGTGTGTATTCCGTCGCCCTGAGACCCGCGGAAGCCCTGACCACCGTGATAGGCTGGTTGAGGCCGATCTGCCTGGTACTGAGGCTGCGCCCGTCCCGCGTCCGACGGGTAAGGCGGCTGCGGCCGTCCTACGTCACCCTGGTAGGCCTGTGGCCTGCCGCCGTCGCTCTGGTACCCCTGTTGCTGCCGGCCTCCTTCGCCCTGGTACCCCTGCGGCTGCCTCCCGCCGTCGCCCTGGTAAGGTTGCTGCGGGCGTCCGCCGTCGCCCTGGTACGTCTGCGGCGGCCGTTCGGCCTGGTACACTGGTGGTGGTCGGCTGCCGTCACTCTGGTAACCTTGCTGCGGCCTGCCCCCGTCGCCCTGGTACGGGGCCGGCGGTCTGCCCCCGTCGCCTTGGTACGGGGCCGGCGGCCTGCCTCCCTCTCCCGGGTACCCCGGCTGAGGTCGCACCGGCTCGCTCTGGTAGCTTTGCGGCGGCCGGCCTCCGTCACCCTGGTAACCCTGCTGTGGTCGGCCGCCGTCCGGCTGTTGGTAGGGTGACTGCTGCCGAGGGCCCTCGGCCTGGTACATGGGTGGCGGCCGGTTGGCGTCGCCCTGGTAGCTCTGGGGCGGGCGCTCGCCCTGGTAGGGCGACTGCTGGCGAGGGCCCTCGGCCTGGTACATGGGTGGCGGCCGGTTGGCGTCGCCCTGGTAGCTCTGGGGCGGGCGCTCGCCCTGGTAGGGCGACTGCTGGCGCTCTGCCGGATACCCAGGCCGGCCGCCGTCGCTCTGGTAGCCCTGCGGGCCCTGCCCCTCGTAGGGCTCACCTCCCCAGTGGCTGCCCTCGCCCTGGCCCCTGGGTGCGCGTGACCCGGGGGAGCGGTGGAGTCCCTGAGAGCCCCTCCTGCCCATGGGCGGCTGTTGGAGTGGGGGCTGCGGTGCTGGTGGGACGCCGTCCAGCGCGTCGCTGTCGTCGTCGTAGGCTCGGGTACACGCCAGGCCCAGCTGCCCGGCGCACCCCCCAGGTCAGTCGGACACAGACGAGCACGCCGCCGAGTCGTCCTCTTCGTCGTCCTCGTAGTCCTTGCGCCCGGCGAGGTAGCGGCCCGGGCTCACGGGCCCGCCGCTGTGGTTGGGCACGGCGGGCACGGGTCCAGGGGCGGCGGCCAGGACGGGTCCCCGGGGGGCGGCCCGGGGCGGGGGGCCGGACATGGGCCCCACGCGGGACGTGGGCCTGCACGGGGTCCCGCCCCCGCGAGTCTGCCCCACAGCGTCTGCGTCCACGTCGACTGATCGGCCCCATGGGGCTTGGCCGTACATCAGATTCTCGTCTCCCTGTCGAACAGAAACGGTAGAAATGGCATTGAGTGACGGTGTGACAGCTGTTACCCTGGGAATCTTTTTCGCATCTTCCACACTGTAAAAAATATTGGTAATTTTACTAGCTACTGGGTGGGGAAATTTCATGTACAAAGGTTCGGGATTTGCAGTACATGGGTTGGGAATTTACCTACTGGAATGGAAAGTATCCTTTGCATGCCACTTGCGCTGTGAAAGGATCCTTTCCTGCCCACGCAAGTGAATTTACTGACTTCATTGACTGCAAATTTCCCGACGTGGGCTAGAAAGGGTCCGTTCGGCACCCACCGTCTGCGAATATCCCCAGCCCGACGAGGGAATCCCGTGGCCGTGGGCAGAAAAGTGTACTTGCGCATCCCACTGCCTGCAAATCTCCTTGCGGCGGCTGCAAATTTCCCACAAATTCGTGACTGCCACAGCGTCGTGGAAGGAGACGTGGGTTCGGACTACTACTACACTGACGCCACACCACCCCACACCAATCACCTCCTTTCTTTAACCTCGGCCACCCCGACGCGAAGCCCGCGATTGACTGCCGCTAGATGGCGTTTCAGTCAGCGCGTCTCCCACAAAATCAGCTTTTTCTATTAAATTAAAACTCCCTTCAGGTAATGGCATTTAATTCGACGCAGTATGTTTTAGAAGGAATCACCCAACCCGACAACAATCGGCGTTTGCCGAAAAAGTGAACCATATCCCCCAAATAATCTGTAAAATTGTAACGCTCGGGAGGTCTCCGCAACGATGTCTTGTTCAGTACGTCCCCGTCACCTGGTCACTGAGAGGTGCGCCCACGTGCGTACTTCCCAAGTGACTTGTGACGACACGTGTCGCTGCTATGACTTGTACTCTTCATGAGATCGATGATCAAATCTTTGAAACTGATTTCGGAAACCGGTGGACTATTATACAGTCCAGTCGGCCCGAGAGCAATACGAAAAACTCGCACTTTCCTCCTAAGGACTGTTA
>NW_026267192.1:770762-776266 GCF_000697945.3 Frankliniella occidentalis | reverse complement strand
CAGCCGAAAAATGAACGATAAATAAAAGAGTGCACACTGTGAGGAGGAGCTTTTTTAACCCCTTGCTCGGCTGAGCGAGCTTCCGTCGGAGCACCGGCATGGCGCTTCTGCTCCAAACTCTCGTTCCTCCCTCCCGCCCTCTCCCCCCACCTGCATTATCCCTAAACCCCTCTCGTAATTTGCGTCGACTCGAGCTGCCCGACCTCGCCCCTCCCCGCTCTTTCTCCTGGATCCTCGCAGATCACGGCAAACACTGTCATAACAAACAACACGACGGCCACCGGGGGGGGGGGGGGGGGGGTAATTCAAGAAAAGTGTCGCATCAATCTGTCGGCGTGCATTTTCTTTTCGTGTGCGCCTCCTTTGGTGTTGATCTGAAGCAGCTCTGTCCCTCTCCGGGTCGGCTTCGATGTGGGTCTGGCCTTTAAATAAGCTCCATGCCCCCTCGCCTCCCCCTCCCCCTTTGCTCCCCGCGGCGGCTCCCGTTCGCTCCCCTGCTGGCATTGCTTGCCGACCCTACCCTACGTCTGGAACGAGGGACCGCACGTTCGCCCGCTATTCTTATTTCGCAGGAAACGGGGTTGGGGGTGCTGGTGGGGTGGTCGGTGTGGGTGGTGGGGGGCAAGGCCGAACTTCTATTAGGGCGGAGCGGGTCGGCGTCGCCGCTCCGCGACCGTTCCCTGGGATGGCGTGGCCTGGCGTGGCGCGGAGCCCCCCCGCCGCCCAAGCACCCTGAGCGTGGTAGTAATGCTCCCCCAGGCCCCGCCAGGTATGAAGGGGACATGTTCTCATTCCGTGGGGGGGAAGCGCCCGTCCTTTCTTTTTATATTCCTGCAGCCTAAATAATTTGAAAAGGACCGAGGACTGCAGCAGCCGCAAGCACGCGCAACGAGAAGTGTCGCCGCGCTGCGTCGCGGAGAGTCGTCTCTCTTCCTCTCTACAGACAGCCTCGCAGCGAGGAGAGTCGTCTCTCTCTTTCTCTCTACAGCCAGCCTCGCAGCGCGGAGAGTCTCCTCTCTTACTCTCCACGGAGAGTCACCCCGCCCCCTTTCCTCCTCTCTGGCCAGCCCCGCGGCGGAGGTGGACCCCTGCCGGCCTTAGGGTAGGCCACCTGCCCAACCTACATGTGTTGCACTTCAAGATATTGCCTAGCTAGCGGGCGTTTAGCTACTCTGAGATTGCACATTGCACATTGCGATGCTTTCTCTGTTATTGGTTTTCGTATTTTCTTTCGGTCTCGGGTCCCGTACACTAAACCTGTATTAAACTACGACACACTTGAGTGACCCCAATGGAAATTTTGGCCTGCTTTGATAAACGTCGACTTTCTGAAGTATCCTTTCCGATATATCAGAGCAATTTCGTTGATCGTCATCCGTGAACTTAGATTTCCTTAAGTGAAGTTCACGGCTGCAGTGTGTCGAGGTTTCGGGACTTATTTCCGCTTGTTTCGAAACCGCATCTATCTCCTACCCCTACCCCTTGCCTTTTCCTTTTCCACTTACCCCTCTTTTTCCTCTTTTGGTCAACACCCGAGGTTTGATGACGACTCGTGTCATGTTCGGCGATACCGAGCTCTGACCTCGGCTCTGACGTAATCGCTCTGGTCCTCCGGCAGTGCCCTTCTCTCCCTCACACGCCAATTGCTGCTGGGGCGTTACTGCCACTAGCTGCTCCCTCCTAATGAGCGGACTTCGCTGGCCGCCGCGTCGCCAGGTACGCGCGCCCCGCCCGCCACCACGCCCCACTCCACCCCACCCCGCCTGGCGCACTGCGCAGCCCCGCTTGCACTGCGGATGCTGCGGGCCGTGAAACATCAAAGGCGGAGGGGGAATTGCATCTCACTGCACTCCCCCTCCCGTCTCTTCCCCCTCTCTGCTGTCGGCAAGCTCTCACCCCCGCGCCCCTCTGCTTCCACCCACAAACTCGGCCGCACATCACATTTGCCCTTCCCTCCTCATCCTCGTCCTACGCTGCTGCTGTCTCCTACTTTCACTTTGCACCCTCCTACCCTCTCTCTTGTCACACGGCCTTAGCCCCCCCCCCCTTACCATTTCCTTTCTCGCGTGCTGAGGGTGCGTTTTGCTGCGCGGCGCTGGAAATGAGGGACGAGCCAATTCGGAAGGTGGTAATGACTGAGCACGCCCTTGGCGAGAGAGGAAGAGAGGGAGAGCGAGGGAGGGAGAGCGAGCGAGAGGGAGAAGAAAGAAAGCAAGAAGGATGGGAGAGGGGAGGGGGCGCTCCGTGACGGCCCCGCGTGCGCCTGCTGCCTGGAAGATGGGCCTCGTGCCCAACGAGATCTCGACGTCGAGATTCTCATCGCTCGCTTGGGTCCGGGCGGGCCGGGCCGGGCAGCACACCACTCTGTTGCGGCGCGACCCCCGGGGTGAGATCGCGACCCGATGCGGCGCCCGGCGGTGACCTCGGGAATATTGGCCAAAGTTTCACTAATAACTTGTCGTGGCCGGGCGGCCGACGTTTATTGTCGTCCAAAAGATTGCCATGGGGCTCCTGGTGGGTCTGAACTCCAGTACCCAAAGGAGTTGTCCGGCTTTCTGAAAGTGAACTTATTGCGGTTTTCTTTGTTTCGAATGCACGAAATCTTCTTTCTTTCTTTCATCATTTTTTTTTTTGTGTGTGTGTTTTTTTTTTTGTTTTTGTTTGGAGTACTTTGTTGTCCGTTCCTTGCCGGGGTGCAATAGCCCCGCGCGCATGTGTGCGTGTGTGATGGAAGTTTTGGACGCGGCGGCTTGTTATGAGTCATCCTGTGCGTGGTGGTCCAGGCCGGCCCTGCTGCCGGCGAGAGGGCAGTGGAGGGGGGGTGACGAGGTGGTGAAAAATTGACGATGAGGGGTGCAAACAAAAAAGCTCGGAGCCGAGAGGGCGTGGGAGCGCAGGGTTGGAGTGGAACTCGTGGAGAGGGGGAAAAGGGGGAAGGGGGAGGGGAGCGCTATGCATACTGCAATAGGAAACCGCGTGCTGCTTGCTCTGCGGGCTGAATTTGTCCCGACTGAAATCACTCGCTCTTTCTCTACATTTCGTGTCTTGGAAGGCTCCTCGCTTGCTTGACTCAAGTGCGCAGCAGACAGCGGGCAAGAAGTCCAGTGAATAAATTAAATTGCTTGCCCGTATCGCACTTGTATAAGCAATAAAAACAGCTGTTTGAAATTACATGATTTGACTTTTCGTGTACCCTGAAACGATTTTTTTTGGCCCACCTCTTTCTCTTTTCCCTTCGATAGCGTCAAGCCTCCCCTAGGCTCCTGCGGAGGATGCCTGCCCCCGCCCAATGTATGCTCTCCCGCTCTCTCTGCAGAGACAACACTCGCTCACGCCGCCGTTCGCTCAGATTGGAGCCGATGACACGCCTCTGCTTTCAGCAGCCGTACCAGACCGACGCACCCGCTTCTGTTCCGTTCACCCTCCCCCCCCCCCTCTCTTCTCACTCACCCTCCCTCCATCCCTTTCTACGACCTCCCGACCTCCCTCCCGACCGCCCCTCTCTCTATCACGGCCTGCCGTAATTTTTTTTAGCGGTTACCCTTTTAAATATCGTACACACTCCCGTCTAATTTTTCCTTGAATAACCTCTCTGTATTTTCGAGTGTAAACCTTTTGTAATTAACTTTATTTATAACTTTCATCATGTCCTCCGTCAAACCCGAGGTCAAACTTGTGGCACTCGTCTCGTTAGCTATTCCTATAATGTGTACAATATTTGACCAATAAGTATCTAAAATTTCTGAATAAATATCTCTCTCTCGCTCTTCCTCCCGCTCTGTCTCTGCCCCTACCATGACTGAGCGGCACCCTGCCGCTGCAACCACACCCAGTGCATCGAGGGGCGCCCCGTCGCGCCCCGCCCCGGCCGCCGAGCTATATGGTGCTGGGCGTGTTAGCCCTCCCATCAATTTACGGCTCTACAAGATGGCGCCGAGCGAGCCGGCCCCGGAGCCGGCGGGGCGAGCCTAAAGGGGCGCGCCGGCTTAATTTACGACTCATTTCCAACAGTGTGTGTCGTGCGAGGAGCGTGAAGGAACGGGGCAGAGAGGAGAGGGTGGGGAAGGTGAGTGGGAAGGCGTGGCGGGCGGCGAGCCGCATACAGGAAAGGATAAGCTCGTGAGAAAGAATGGAGAGCATTGAAGGATTGGTCGTGAATTTGTAATGTGGGTAGACTGTGAATTCGTTAGAGCGCATGTCACCGGCAGAAGGCAGAACTGGGCAAAACACACAATTTGGCGGTCAAGAAATGTTTTCCCTTTCGATGGAAGTTACTGGGTTTTAGTAAAGATGGATTTCGGTGTGTTTGTGAGTTTTTGTCCGATGGTATGGGTGCCGGCCAATAATGTGGTTGTGCCCGTTAATTTTTTAAAAGGTTTTGAATGAAACAACGGAAACGATGTTGGTTGTTTGAGGAAGAGAGAGGGCTGTAGGGGAGCATTGGGGATAGGACATAACCCGTTACAATATCAAAACTGGAAATTTCCGAACAATAGACTATAAATTTTGCACCCCGCACGGTTTGGAAAATTTGAAATCCGAACAGTTTGGAAACACAGTTTCCCAAACTGTTTGAATAATTCCAGACTATTTGGAAAATTATCAAACTTTTGAGTAACGTTTCTTTGCAAATTGTCATTTTTGTTGTTATTAAACTTAGTTCTGGTGTAAACAGTTCATTGTTCTGTTTCCAAAGTGTTGGAAATTTCCAAGAAAATAAGGACCAGAAATTTTGTTTTCCATCAAAGTTTTGGAAAACCGTTTTTCCAAACTATTCGAACAGAATTTTGTTTCAAAATTCCTACTTTTATGTACGGTGTTGCATCATATGTGCTCCCGAGGGGGAAATCATTTGCGTACTAACTCGTACACCTAGGCCTATGTTAAAGGCGCAATAATTCGTTCTAACTACGAAATCCAGCACAATAGTGCTCTACACAATTTTGCATAAATCATGAAAAATGGCCTTTCAAATAGAGTGTGCTATAACGTATTATCGTACCAATACTAGCACATTTTCATCTGGAGGGATATGGCCCCCTCGTGTGGTACCGTTGCAGGCGCCGGCGCCGTGAGGGTCGCCGCGGATTGTGCAGAGGTTAGGGGTGGCGCGCCGTGGCGGGGTATAAGCCAGTCTATGGGTAATGTCGCGGCGCGGTGCCGCGGGGGGTTGTGCTGTTTGTTCCAGAGGTCCACCGCTCCGGACCACCCCCCTCCGGCGTGTTAGGGGCTCAGGAGGTGTGTGTGTGTAAGGAGGGAGAGGGGAGTGGGGGTACCTTTACTGTGTCAATAGTGTAGAGGTTGCCTGGGGGAGGAGGGGACCGACACGGACTGATAAAACTCTCACGATGGACTCACAATGAGGTGAAAAGGGGTTGGTGGGGGGTGGTGAGGGTGGTGGTGGGCTCAGAGAGAGAGAGAGCCGGGCAGAGATGGATGAAGGCGTGTGGTCGCCCGCCCGGCCGCCGCCGCCGTTCTGTTGGCCGCCTTGTAGGCGCGTGGCC
>NW_026267192.1:756568-757887 GCF_000697945.3 Frankliniella occidentalis | reverse complement strand
CGTGAGACTGAAATATTTTCATAAAGTTTGGATTAAAACAGATTAGAATGAGCCCTCGCAGTCGTCTTAGTCGCACGGAAAAAAATGGTCGGTTGTGGCAACCAAAAGTCGATCGCTACGACCATTTCTCTCGGTAGATACCAGGACTATCGACTTTCTGATTGTGACAACCAAGCGGCATAGCTGCAGCAGGTTAGTTGCGACAGCCGACGGGTTGATCGTGGCGATCAGAACCGCTAATAGCAGGAATCGAACTTTACTGCGTTGTGGGGACTAGAGTCTTTTGACACCTCGTGGCTGCAGCTAAAAAGTTGATCGCTGTGATCGATTTGTCGTCTTGAAGGACATACTAATCTGACATCACTTGTTTTGTCTATTTTTTTTGCTAGAGGTTGTTATTGAAGGTTGAGATCAAGATTCTGCGATCCACTGAGGCTCGGCAAATATCAAAAATCGGCAAGTCATTTCAATCGTCTGATGGCGAATTTTAGACTGTCTCTT
Source organism: Frankliniella occidentalis (assembly GCF_000697945.3). Lineage (NCBI taxonomy): Eukaryota > Metazoa > Arthropoda > Insecta > Thysanoptera > Thripidae > Frankliniella > Frankliniella occidentalis. The sequence goes on along the minus strand of NW_026267192.1, from coordinate 757,386 downwards.
TTCAAAGTACAATGTACACGTCACTCGGGACACCCAGCAATGGAGGCGACCAAAGGCCTCACCGCGAGGTAACAGAAATATAAGCGTATCTTTGCAAATGAATAACAAATGGTTTTCAACCATTGAAATATAATTTCGAATGGTTGTTATCTTGCCGTAGGCAGGAGTTATTCACCTAAAATGGTCGCGGGTGAGATGAAATTAATGAAATAATCAGTCCGGGTTGCGGAAGGAGTGCTACTCTGCACGTGACTTGATTTCTACCGCTAGGTGGCGACAAGGCATGGTGGGCAACCCCTTTTCTCTCGCACGTTCCTGGAGTGTTCGTCGACCTAGGTAAACGGCGCCGGGTGATTGCCACGTCAAACCGACCTGAATGAGCAGAACCAAGCCAGATAGTAGGGCGACGTTTGATTACAGCGATCGAGCCGACCTAACAAAGCGAGTTGTAACACAACAACGAATTCAGCCGGCTGCCACAACCAAGCAGTTCGATGCTCACAACCAATTCACTCTCAATCAGGATAATCTGGTCACCACGACCAACCCTTTTTTTTCCGTGCGTTTCTTAGGCGTCGTCTTACATCCCTTCTCTCTCCTTTGCTCCTTTCTCTTTCCCCAGTCCGTGATCCCCAGCTTCCTCCACGTATCTTCCCCGTCCCTTCCTCACCACCTCCTCCTCCCCCTCTAACTCTTCCTCATCCCCGTACTACTCGTACACGTGACGGCGCGTCAGGAACTAGGCCGGGTGGCAGGTCGTCATCGTTAGCTGGGTCTTCAACTCTCTCTCCCTCTCTCTCTCTCTCCCCCTCTCTCTC
>NW_026267192.1:753924-756518 GCF_000697945.3 Frankliniella occidentalis | reverse complement strand
GTGGGCTTACAGAGAGAGCCGGGCAGAGATGGATGAAGGCGTGTGGTCGCGCCGCCCGCCCGGCCGCCGCCGCCGCTCTGTTGGCCGCCTTGTAGGCGCGCGGCCGACTCTGTCCCCGTGGACACCCCCTCTCCCCCCCCCTCCCTGTAAAGTTTGGAACAGCACCATATGCATGTACTGCTTGTGCACTGCATTCATCATTGTAAGCAAAGCGCTCTCCCGCGTGCGGCTCGGCGCGCCACTTAGCCAAAGTTTTGTGTATGCATGGCGGGGCGGGGCGGGGCAGGCAGGCCCCATGTTCGTGGCCGCGGGCTCGCTAATGTCGCGCTGCATATTGCGGCTCCCATGGCCACGGTCCGGCGCCCACTGGGCGGGGGAGTGGGGAGGGCGCGGGTCAACAATCTTTCCCCGCCACAACACCACCACCACGACACCACCACCATACCCTAGTGGCGGCGGGTGCAAAGTGGATTTTTTTTTCCAAGTGGGGGGGCTGAACGCTTCCGAAACCGTTTCCACAACAAAACTTTAATCAGCGCGAGGCAACGCGTCGCGCGCCAAAACTTTGCGCCGCGGCGCCGCCTCAATGCTCCATCAGCAGCGCCAGACTTTTATGCGTATCGTCGCGGCCGCTTTCATTATTCCACGCCGCTTGTTTGTCGGGGCGGACGCGATTATTTGCATTGTGTGGAAAAAGAGGGAGGGGGGGGTCGGCCAACGCTACAGGTGCGAGGGGGCGGCGCAGCGGCGCCAGGGGTGCGAGGAGGAAAAGAAGACCTGCTCAGTCGCGCTGCACGGAGAGAGAGAGAAGCACAATCATGTTGGAGAGATATCGCGACGGACAGAGGCACAAGCATAGAGCGGGGCATCCCAGCAAGAGCGAGAGAGGCGAGGCGAGAAGGTTTTGAAACATTTCTTATTTCGAGATAAATAATAAGAGAGACCGCTAAAAGACAAAAAAGAGAGGGGAATAAAGCTCGACATTTTAATCTCGTGGGTTTTGCTGGTATGCCCGTAGCTCCTGACGAAGGCTGACAGACCGCGGCGTGCTTAAAAAGCGGTCGGTCTTTCGGTCAGCCCCGGTCAGCACACTGAACGCGCGCACACGCGCGCACACACACGTACATGCACTGCTGCAACATGCTGTATAGGCGGGGCTCTGCGGACTCTGCTACGGCAGCGAATGAGGTTAGGAGAGCCTCCCACAAGTTGTCGGAGTAGTGCCGCACCGGAGAGGAGCGGCACGTGAACGAGACCTTCAAGTGCGCGACAAACACAGCGCAGTGCTGAACAACTACTGTCCGCTCGACATTCCTGGAATGTGGAGTTCCCCAACATTCCAGGTATCAGTCAGTCGGTCACGGTAGCACTCGGAGTGACAAACCGCGTGGGAGGCAGTGCATCCAAAAGGGCAGGCTGCTGCGGGCTTCTTTTTTTGGCACCTATGCTTTAACATGGGAGGAGGAGGAAGTAGCCCGCAACAGCCTGCCCTTTTGGATGCACTGGTGGGAGGCTTTCCTGCTACCTTGTAATGATACACACAAACGAATAGGATAGAAGACAAAAAAAGAGGTATATTGAGGTACTCGTGTGCACAAGATAGACAGACAAAGAGGCCGGCGCAGAGGCAGACGGACGGATAGACGGCAACAGACATGTTTGAGTGTGTGTGTGTGCGTGGCGGCGTTACTCACATATAGCTGCGATTTACCAGGGTCTGCTGTGTGGAGATGATGGGGTGGTCGATGGGCACGATGGGCTGGGTCATGACGCCCACGTCCGTGGTGGACGAGCTCTTCTGCTTGAGCAGCGAGATCTCGCTGACGGAGCTGGCGGGCGGGTGCGGCGGCGGCGGCAGGTCCACCGAGCCCGTGGGCGACGCGCCCCCGGGCCCACCGACGGCGCCCCCGGCCTGCGGGCGCGCGCGCCGCCCCCGGCTGCGGTGCGGCGCGTAGCCGCTGTGGGGGCGGTCCACGCCGGCCGCGCCCAGCACCCAGTCGGCCAGGAACAGGCAGCAGCCGCAGCACACGTCCAGGGCCGCGCCGCGCAGTCCCCGGTGCAGCACCAGGAACAGCGTCGGGTTGACGAAGGCGTGGACGTACGCCACGTGCAGGGTTATCTGCGAGACCAGGGAGTGCGGTGCATGCCGGTAAGACAGGGCGTTCCGCACACATCGCTCTATTCTTCCCTCCCTTCCTCTGTCTCTGCAGCTGTCCCTCCTACTACTGCTATCCCCCCCCCCCACGTGGAGCTGTTTCGCGCGGCTGGCTCCCAGGAGGGGAATAAAGCACACATTACAAGGCACAGAGCGCCCCCCCCCTCCCTCTCCCACTGTGGCGTAGGCCCAACTTGGCGGGCGCCGAGCCCCCTCGCCCAGAACTTATCTAATAATGAAGATGGATTCTGGGATGATCGCGCCGTAAGTTGCAAGTGACACTTGGAGGGACGATGTGGCCTAATGCAGGCGCGGGGCGTTTCATTTAGAGCGCCATTACGCCCGCTGCCCTGCCGGCCCCGCCCCGCCCCGCCCTACCAACGTCTTGCCCTTCCCACTCTCTAGGACCAGCGTGCAGTTTTCTTGCGCAGCGTAGGAA
>NW_026267192.1:744403-745429 GCF_000697945.3 Frankliniella occidentalis | reverse complement strand
CCCCCCTCCCTCTCCACATGGCCTCCCCGTTGCGGCTCCCGCGGTCCTGGCCCTGGCCGTGCAGACGGCTCTGTCCTCCGCGCCCGCCCCTTGAGCCGCGCGGTATGATCCGCCCGAGGATTATTCCCATCAAAGTGATCGAACAGGAGATAGTAGTTTGGGGGCGCCAGCCCGGCGTGGCCCTGCGCCCGGCCCTAACGCCAGCCTGTTTATGCGGGGCAAAAGTTTGCTAAGCCCAGCTCCTGACACTGACGAGCCAAAACTTACGAGGCACGGCCCGACTCGCCACGCCCCGCCACGCCTTGCCACGCCCCGCCACGCTTGACTCGGCATTGCGCGTGGCCCGATCACCGGCCTTATTTTCCATCCCTACACGACGGAGGTGCCCGTCGCGGTGACCTCACCCTGCATCAGTAAGAAAGTGCGCCCTTCCTTGTGCGGTGCTGCGCGGCACACTGTGGTGGCTGCTCGCGCCGTATGACGAAACAAAACTTAAACCGCAACCCAACACCTCGGCTCGGGTGACATTCTTTCTCAACCAACGCCTCGACAAGGATTCGAGGTTTGCAGTGAGAACAGCCACCACCGGGGAGTAGGGGAGGCAAAAGAAACGTTGTCCTTTTTTCCCACCCTAACGCTCAGGGTTCCCCAACTCCCTCCGCCCCCCGCTCGCTCCCCGGTGGCGGGAGTGCTGGGCGGGGACCAGAGGCGCAGGAAGCGATTAAAACTGTTAATCGCCGAAGTTGCTGACCCGACGGGACCCGGACGGGACCCGGACGGCCCGTCGAGTTTTATCTGCGGCGCGTCAAATTGTTGGCCGGCCGAGCCCTGGCCTGGCTCTCTGCCGCCCCAGCAGCCCTGGGGGGCCCCGGGGGGTCCCGGAGGGTGCAGCCGTGCCGGAGCCGGTGCCGGGGCACCCCGTGCGCGCGCGGCCGCCGGGCCTGGGCCGGGCTTGGGCCGGGCCGCCGGGCCCCGGCCGGGACGCGCCGCGACTGGGAATCGGCTCAATCAAACCCGATGAACCCC
>NW_026267192.1:740335-744353 GCF_000697945.3 Frankliniella occidentalis | reverse complement strand
ACTACTCGGGAGATTATTCCGCTCAAGGCGGGCCGCGGCCAAACAGCCCATCAGGAGATGGATCGGGGTCACGGCGACAGGCACACGGCGGCGCGGCTGATGACCCTCTTGGATTTACTTAGCGTCACAGCTCTATCGATGCGGTTTTCCCATCACGGCCTCGACCCTTTCACTAATGACGTCATCATTGAAAGCGATGCGCGCGGTTTGTCTTAAATTTACACTCCCCCCCATTTCGGGCTGTGAACCACTGTTATGTTTGACTTTAACGATTGTGCGTGAGGTTTGCACACTGAGAGAAATGTTTCGTTGCAGCCATCCGAATGTTGATACCCACGACCAAATTTTGTTCGATCAGCCCGGTTTGGGTTCTCCGAAATTTTGGTTGCTGCAACCAAATGTTTAGTTGCTGCGACTAAAATTTTGATTGCCCTGACTAGTCCAACTGATCGAACAATTTTTGATGGCTGCAACGAAACATGTCTCTCGGCGTATTCACCGTAATATCGATTCCCCCCTGGGCTCGGCTCACCTCATAGCCCATGGGGCTGACGATGAGCGGGTGGTGCACGAGCGTGACGAAGAAGAGCGGCCCCCAGAAGAGGACGTAGGCGCCGGTGATGACGAGGAACATCTTGACGCGCTGCACGCCCTCGCGCTCCATGCGCTTGAGGTAGTTGCGCATGCGGCGGTGCTCGTCCAGCGCGCCGCCCGGCTGCGGACAGACGGACACAAGCTCAGCATCCCGCTCAGCATCCCCTGCTGGGTCCTCCCCTCCGGCGGCGTGTCGGAGCGGTCCGCGGCCCGCAGCGCACAGCGCAGGTCGCCGCGGAGGCGGAGGAGCGCGCCACCGCAGAGATGCAATAATGGAAACAAAACAGACGGAGGATATTGCCTCTTGAACCCGTCCCGGTTGGATCCCTTTGCCCCCCCCCCCCCCCGGGCCCTTTTTTCCGCCTTGCAGAGACGGTCTCCTCTGAGGGGCAAAACCAAGTCGCCCGCACGTAACCTAGTTTTCGGCTGGCGTAATTGTATGGTAAGGCAACACGTAATTAATTTTTAGACAAAGCTGCGATTTATTCGCGAAGAATTTTGTAAACTTGACAGCGATAGGAAAAATTGCGGGACGCGAACAACACTGGTGTAAATATCTTTGTCGTGGGTTAGTGATTGGAGGCCAGAGGTAGTTCAATCGCGTTTCCCTTTTTCTCCTTCTCTTTTTTGGGCGCCCAAAGGGCATTTTGGAAGTTGAAATGACGCCCTTCCCAGGCGCTGCTGCCATCGACTTTGACTCGACCGGCGTAAAGAAAGTTCCCCCGACGTCTTTCAATATAGAGAGCCCTGCCCTCTCTCTGGGCTGTGCTAGGCCTCCGTCCGGGCCCGGCCCGGTGCTCTGATTGGAGGCTGTTCGGTGTCTGATATCTCGCCCTGGTGCCGCCCGCCTACGGCCGCCGCCCCCGCCTGCCGCCGCCCCGCTGACGGACCCGACGGCGGCCGGTCATGGCGCCTGGTCCGGCACAGTGGGCGGGGCCGAGGGTGACACGATGACGCGTAAAGAAAATGAGCCAAGTTTGGGTGCTTAAAAGTTGTGGGGGCCACTTTAGCATCTGGCTGGACCGGGGCCGGGCTGCCCCCTCGGCGGCGCGGTGGGGGAGGCTGGATGCGGTGCGGGCCTCTCTGGTCGGCGGGGTGGTCGCGGCGGAGCACCGCTGCTGATGGATGATGACGTACCCGCGGAGGGCCGCCCTGGCTGGTGGGGCCGCTGAGGCCGCCGAGGCCGCCGCCGCCTCCCGTGACGCTGACCAGGGTGGTGACGAGGCCCGCCACCCGAACTGCCTCGACGTTGGCCTTGGTCAGGTCTCGGTGCAGCTGCGAGCAGAAGAGGACCACTTGTTTTTAGAACAGAGAGAGCGTTGCAGTTGACTGCTGACGGTAGTGGTTGATAAATGTGCTTGTACATGTTTTGTCACATTTGGATCTATTTGAAAATAAGCCCCAAAACAATAGAGAAAAATAACGCGCGTTCGATTATTTTGACAGAGTCCTCCCACCCTCAACATCTTCATGAAGGTGCCTTTAGCACCCCCAACGCGATACCCCTCGTGGGACGCGTGGACTGACGGGGGTGTGTATAGCGCTGTCAATATTCGCATAATCATGTAAATATCCCCTTCCCGATCGCTATGTACCTTGTGCAGGTGGAAGAGCGTGAGCCCGACGCAGATGACGTTGATGATGATCCAGAGGAGGTTGAGGACGTAGTGCCGCAGCGGCCCGTGCACCAGCGGGCAGGACGGCGCGTTGTGCCCCGCCTCCGAGTTGGCCGCCAGGGCGCCGCTCAGGAACGTGGGGCCCAGGTTAATGGTGATGGACGCGAACCAGATCATGAAGACGCCGAACAGCACGCACTGCATGCGCAAGCAGAACCAGGTCGGTAAAAAGGTGTAGACATATTTTGGATTCGTTGCAGGCAAACGAGAAGTCAGATTTTACCTAAAACTCTTGAATTTCTCAAGGCTATGCAGAATTGCGAAGGATTGAGATCCTTTGTAACTATGAAGCATTCTTTGACAAAAGCGATGCTTTCCAATATGTAGATCATTGATGGCGTTGCTTCGCAATTGCTAAGCATCGCTCTGTGATTGCTAACAAAAGTAAGTCGTTGTTACAAAGGATCTAAAATCCTTTGCAATTCTGCAAATCGCTGCTTTGAAGGAATTTAAGAGTGAAGTTGGGGTGACATCTATTGTAACTACTTGTTCATCGTCGCACCTGTGGCGAGTCCATGAGCAGCGGCGCCGTGAGGTCGGTCTCATCCTCCTCGTCGTTGGGGAATACGGGCGAGTCGTTGAGCACGGTGGTGAGCATGTTGACTGTGGAGACGGTGACGAGCAGCAGGAACGCCGTCTCGACGAGCGAGCACTTCTGTACCGGCTGGCAGTAGTAGATGGAGATGCCGAGCGGCAGGAGGATGGCTGCCCGGCACCCGTCCACTACTGCCTGATGGAACAGCAGCCCTTGTGACCACCTGCAACACAAACGCATCGGCTCACTTTAATTTTTGGTTCAAAAATCAGCCTCTTCATAATAACAAATTCGTCACTTTTGTCGCCGACACTATGAAGCCAACTGCTTTTGCAAATGTCCCCTCATCTATCATTCTTTATTTATCTTTTTGAAAGAACTGAATCTCTTAGAAAATGTGGAGGAATGCGAATAAAAGAGCCTTATCAATCGTTGCACCACAACTTTCTCCAAACTTACGGAATAAACTTAAGAAAATTAGTTGTCTTTTGTCATAAAGGAGTTTGGAAAGAATAATGCCGTGCTGCCGTGCTTTTGAAAAGCGGGCGCGCCGGCGGGAGGAAGGTCGGACGGGCCCACCTCTTCCCGGTCAGTGTTTGGAATCGACGGCGGGCCGAGAATACCGCCTTGCGATGTGAAAGTTGAGATAAGCGGAGGAAGGGCTGCCAAGGAGATAAGGGGGCGCGCAACGTCGCAGGAGCAAGTAATGAACTACCCCGTCAACTACCCTCTTAAAAAAACAACAACAAGTAAACTAAATAATGTGTCTGGATTGTTGAATGTTTTCAATTTCTTCAGCATTTACTGCCTTCCTTTTCCGAGCTGCCGCGTCAAGTGATTCCAACGGTTCGTTCTTTTCATCATCACCATGACGCTGATGTTGTAAGTAAAAGTCTCCCCGATGACCTGCTGCGAGGGTCAGCCTTGTGATTAGGCGCCAGAGGTGGCCCCCGACCCCCACGCTCTCCTCTGAAGTGCGACGAGTCATGGATGCCTACCGCTCAGGGGGGAAGCAGAGGCTAGAGAGCTTCTGACGACCAAGAATTACTCGAGGCGCCTGGCTGATCGCTGCGCAGTGCCGGCATGCGGGGGGGAGTGGCGAAAGGGACAGCGCAGCCAGCGGCGCGGCACAGCCCTGCAGCATTACGCATTCTCTTTGGACCCGGTCCGGCCGGGCGCGGGCACCGCCAGGGACCGCATAGGTGAGAGGGAG
>NW_026267192.1:732038-736890 GCF_000697945.3 Frankliniella occidentalis | reverse complement strand
CTGGGCCGGGCTTGGGCCGGGCCGCCGGGCCCCGGCCGGGACGCGCCGCGACTGGGAATCGGCTCAATCAAACCCGATGAACCCCTCCGCCTCCGCCCGCCTCCTCGGCGGCGCTTTAGCTGGAGCCGGCGCTGCTCGCTGCAGGCAGACTCGGCTCGAGGCGAGGCGGCCCCGCCGGCCCCGCGGCAAACACGCGGCGCGCCGCTTCATTTGGTAGAGACCGCGCGCCTCGCGCCTCGCGCCGCGGCTGACGAGGCTGCAGGTGATCGCGCGGCTGACGGATCCTGGAGCAAGTTAGACCACCGCCTCCCCTCCCCTCAATCCCCTCCCTCCAGCTCCCCGTCGCGCCGCTCTCGAAAGCTCTCTCCTCCTCTGTGGGTTTCGTCTCGTTCGGTTGTGTCACTTTTACTCTCTCCGCAGGCGCGTCCATGCTTCATAATGTGGATTTAAAACCAAACTTACAAGGGCGCGACACGCCGCAGCGCGCTGGAATATAACCACGTCTAACGCCTCTGGCGCAGCGTTGTTGTTGATGTTTCTAATTCCAGCTGATTGCCACGTATGTTTTTGTTGTTATTTCTCGACGTTTACCGAACGCCTTAACTAAACAGAGTCCTCTTTGCGGGTAGCCCTGCCCTGCCGCCGCCGCGGGCGAGGCTCACTCCGTGCTTCGCGTCGACAAGTCGTTTGGTGGTCGCAGTGGTGGCGGCGGTACAGGAGGGCGCGGGGGCGAAGGGAGGGGGAGGCGGGGTGCATTTCCGACACGGTAACGCGATTTACCGTGCGGTGAAAGCTTTTTCACTCGCAATCTTACCCGCCTCTCCCCTCCCCACTCCTCTCCCCTCCCACCTCGCGAGGCAAACAAGACGCGATAGTGCCTGTCAATAGCTTCCGCCCACCGCCGGCGGACGGGTATGCGGGAGCGAGGGTTTCCTCTTCGCAACCGAATCCCCTGCTTTGGAAAAAGTGTAAAATATAAAACATGGCGCTTGGAACACGGCTGAGGCTGCTGCGACTCGAGTGCCTGCTGTGGGAAGCGCCCGCCATCCACTCGATAGGCGACCCGCCGCGCGCGCGTGTGGAGCTAGGAGCGCGCTGCCTACCTCCCGGGCGGCCCCTGTGCTCGGCACGCCGCGTATAAAATGTTACCTCCTCTCCCGCTCGGGGATTTCATCCTGGTCGTTTGACTTTATCTCTATGGCACTATTAATAGAAAGCTCTATCCTCTCCTACACACCCGCCCGGCGGCGGCCGGAAGGAGGAGAGGAGTTTGAGCCGAGGGGGTGGGCGCTGCTGGCTGCTGGACTTGTCACACGCCCAGCAATTTATGAAGGCGAGGCGTGGCGGGGTGCGGTGGGGAGCGGGCGTGGTGGGGTAGGGTGCGGGCGTGGCGGGGCGTGGCAGGATAGGGCGACACGTTTGCCTGCCTGTTCTCTCTTGTTCGCGTCCCTCTTCTCCCGCCCCGCCCCTCCCGCTCCTCACACTGACAGTGTTGTCAACAATCGGCCCGGCTCATCCCTTAGCCGCCGTTGGCCGCCCGGGCCCGGGCCCCGGCCCCGCCCCTCCTCGCTTAGCAACTTATACCTCCGCTGCGCCCGCCCCGGCTGCTCCGCGCACAGTTGTGGGGAGTCGGGGGGTGGGGTATGGGGGAAGCACCCTCCGCCGGAACACTGCAGCAGACCCGCGGCCGGGCCCGACCAGTAGGCCACACCACGTCCCGTATAATTTTTTTGTGGCTCGGTCGTCGGCGCGTCAGCGGGTTTACTTCGTCGCCCGCAGGCGGAGGGAGTGCGTTGCGTAGCGTGTTGGTGACGGGCGGGGCGGCGCGCTGATAGTCGCTATTTGCCCTGCGGCTGTACCGCGTCACGAGGAGTCGGAAGGAAACCCCCACCCCCATCTCTCCCTTCACCACCCCTTACTTCGCCCTTCCCCATTCACGTGTTTGGTATTTCACTCCTCCAATTATAAGACCGACTTCCTTTCAGAGTCGCTCTCCCGCACGCCAGCCAGGACCCGTTCTTCCCTTTTGGGTGAAGTCGTCCCGCATCGTCGCCGCACGAGATTGGTCTGGTGGTGGTGCGGGACGTGGCGCAGTGTCACGCCGTGGTGAGAAAGACAACACACGACGCTACGCTACGCCACGCTCGGCTCGAGGCGGGCCTGGAGATTTATCGTATCGGGTGCGCCTTTGCCGCCGCCGCGGTCGCTACAGCGCCAAGCGCGCAAGCGCGTGCTCTCCTATAATTTTCTGCCGCTTCACGCGACCGGCCTTTGCCATCCGATACCGCCGATCCCGATAGCCGATCTTTCCTACCGCGACTGGCGACCGCCACCGGACCAGCACCGGCCTTTCCCAAAATATGTCAATCTGGGCTTTGAAAGGCCAAGTATTTGGTGTTCCTGTCAAGAATGTCAATAAGCTTTGATCTCCTTGCTCCTTGCATTCCAGAATCTGACAGAAATCGGGTTTGAAAGAAATTTACCTTGTTCAACAACAATACTGAAACTGAAAATGTGACAAAGGAATTCTAAGGTATGAGAAAAGAAATAAATTTATAGAAAATGGAAATCATTTACAGTAATCGCACCTGTATAATATATGAATCGCAACCCTATAACATGTGGCTCGTTTCAAAGAGAATTCTAAGACGAAGAAAATGGCGCGTCGCGTCTTTAGAGAGTAATTTTCGACAGTTTGTACGCCTAATCCGCTGCTGACTTTGCAGTGCACCGGCGATAAAATGACACCCAAATCTTGCCCGCCCCTCTCCCCTACCCCACAGCAGGCGCCCCACTCTCCCTCCTCCCAACCACGCCGCCTGCCCCTGTTGTAAAAATATCGCATCAAATGCGGCCTATTGATGTGACGGGGCGCCATGAATGCACAACTCTCGGCCTCCCGTTTCATGCTGAGCGCAGCGCGGCCTTTTAATTTACGATCGACGAGGACGAACCAGACTGATCCACGTCGCGAGTGACTGGCAACGAGCCCTCGCTCTTGCCCGCCCTCTGCCCTCCCCGCCCCAGCGCCGAGGGGGCGTGGACGCACTAGCGGCAGGGGGGTGGTGGGGGTAGAAGGGGTGATTTATATTCCCGGCAGCAGTGCCGTTATGGGAAACCGATCCCCGGTGTGTTAGCAAGGGTCCCCGGCGCCGTCGCGCATCGTCTTGCCAACCGCGCCCCGCCACGCCTTCGCGATCTTCGCCACCGCGCCCACCACCACACTACTTTGCAAGGGACCAGCAAAGGGATGTCCGCGCCCGCTCGGAGGTACTACTGTACTGCGCGTGGTTAATCGCGTGTGTAAACTTACAGCGGCCGCCCCGCCCTGCGGACGCGGCGGACGGCGGGACACGCTCCGCAGATTGCCGCTGTCCCCGCTGCGACACAGCCGCCGCCCTGGCAGACTACTTTGTCCTCATATTGCGGCGACGCGGCACATGTGCGCTCCTCGTCATCATCAGCGCCGCATCCCCACACGATGACGCCCCCCCCCCCTCCGTCGTGACATCCTCCGCGCTGCACCACGGCCCCTCGAGGAACTGACGGGCACAGGGATCGTCTCCGTCTCTGGGATTCGGTAAACAATGAAGGTGGCAGGCGTGGCGTGGTGCGGCGCCCCGGCGGCGGTGCTGCTGCTGCTGCTGCTCGTGATCCAGCAGGAATCCAGCCGGCTCCAAGCGAAAGCTCTCTCCAAGGCCCCCCCGCCGGGGCTGCTCCTCCTTCCTTGCTCTCCCCGGCCCGCGCCCCCGGGGCGTTCTCCAGCGGAACGGGCAGAGCTGCTCCGGCGCAGCTCCGGCGGAGTGGGTAGAATTGATACCGAAGCGAGGGGACGCCACGCTCCGCTGCGCCTGGGAGTGACCCGGCCCCCTGGCCCGCCCCGCACACGGTGTGACGGGCGGTCGGGGCGGAAGATCGCGATCGGCATCATGGCTTCGACTACACAAACAAAACCGGATTCTGTCATTCATACATGCCCGTTTGTGGAGTATTGGCGTCACAGAGTGTTGTTTCCTTCTGTTTTGACCGGCTAGCTCGTCCGGTTTAACTAAAGGTGCACTCTCCTTAATGTTTGTAAAGTGTGTGATGTCTAATAGTATAGTAATTATCGAATAGCAACTGTGATATTTTCCAAAATGCGTAGTAGTGCGTAGTGAGTCGCTACAAAGTTGGCCTGACGAGAAGTCGTTGTCGGACTCAGTTCCACTGCATACAGTGTTTTACGGTGCATGTGTTTCAAATATCCAACTGGATAACAATGCTGCTGTGTATGAAATTAAAGCGACGGCTTGTTTTTTCGCTCGACTTGACCGATAATGGTCTCGTAGAGACTGGGCGGGGGGAACTGGGCCCGGTGCCCTAATGGTGTCCTTAAATGTGTGCTCGGGTCACTATCTCCTGTGTCCCCCTCCCCTTCTCTCTCCAGCCCGCGCCAGACGTGAAGTGCCCCTACATTCTCTGCACACACGCTCCCACAACAACACAACACACTCACGCACACTCCGACCTGCTCACTCCAACTTTGCCAGTCGGGCGGTATCGCGGCGGGGCGAGGCTGGGCGGGGCGAGGCGGGGCGGGGCGGGGCGGGGCGCGTCGGGCCCGAGGCGCCTCCTCTCCATGCGAGGTGCGGGGCGGCGGGACCCTCTGCCGCCGATGCGCTGCCTCGGCGTGCCTGCCCCCGTGCTATACCTCACCTCACCTTGAAACTGTTTCTTACGCGACCGAGTGGGGCCGGGGCGGGGCAGCGAGAGAGGAAGTTGCCGCTAAAGATATATCACGCAAAGTTGCTTGGTGCTGGAGTAATAAGCGCTGGGGCCCGGAGGGGGTGGTGGCGGCGGCGCGGTGGCGCTC
>NW_026267192.1:725855-726816 GCF_000697945.3 Frankliniella occidentalis | reverse complement strand
GCGTGGCGGGGCGTGGCGGGGCGCGGGGTGCGCACGCCCTTTGGGGCGAGGGCATGGCGGGGCAGCGCGGAAGTTCACATTTCCACTGGTGAAAAGTGTGAAAAGGGCGTAAGTCCACGGACTTCCCATATTGGACCCCCTTTTTACTTTGTATTAGTGATTTCCCGTCCGGGTATGGCGTGGAGCGGGGCGCCGCGGTGAGGTGTACTTACTTATTGGCGGCCTTTCGAGTTCAGCAGGTGGTCTCCTGGCCTGGCGCGCGCACCGAGTCCTTTGAAGTATTTCGTCAACCCCGACTGATGGCTTTGGCGCAATGAGGTTGGCAGCAGGGGCCAGAGGTAGAAATAGTTGTTCAGAACAAGTCTCTCTCTCGGTATTTCGCCCCGTCTCTCTCGTCTCCCCTGTCCCCGTCACCTCTCTCTATCCCCGGACTCTTTCCCATAGTCAACTCGCTCTTTCCTCGCCCCTGCTCCTATACCCCGCCGCTTCTCCCCCTATCCTCGACTCTCCATCCCCGTCCCCCTGGAGAGGTTGCCTACCCGCTGGGTGCTGGCTGGGCACCTGTTGGACGGTCCGCGCCCGCCTCCGCCTTCTGCAGCGGAACCTGCCGCAGCACCCGCCGACATGCCGCCGTCCAGCCCGGCTGGGCTCGTGGGCGACCTGCAGCAGCGGACACCTTCAGGCTGGTGAAACTTGTGGACGCGACCCTTGCGGGTTCACACACCAGACCTGCTTGTCGTCGCAGCTTATTGTGCCCGAGCTGCTAAACCCTTGCCGATTTCTCATACCCGATGCCCACCTCCCATCGAGTACCCGGGCGGGGGGCCGTCATAGCCAGGCGGGGAACGGCTTCAATACAGACCACCTGGCGGGCGGCCAAGCAAGGGCCTGGGGCGGAGCGGGGTGTGCTACTGGCTGCAGGGCTCGGCTGCGCGCCGCACACCCGCCTGGAACCCGACCG
>NW_026267192.1:724800-725805 GCF_000697945.3 Frankliniella occidentalis | reverse complement strand
CCCCGCCGGTCCCCGCCGGTCCCGCGCCACGTGTCATAAGTAGTCCATTCTTCTCCCCTTTCCCCGCCCTTCCGGACGTTCCGGACCCTCGGCTGCAGCCCCCGCCCCACCCACCAGCCCATAGCCCTTTGGCAGCACAATGATGTTGACTGATTGTCCTATCGCGGACAATGCAGACGCCCTCTCACCATCCAGCTGCAAGCGAAAAGAGGCAGTGGGCCTTCAAAAAGAGAGAAAAAAAGGAGGCCAACGAAAACTCGTCGACTGGAAAACAAGAGAGTCATTACCGCGGCCTGTGTGGACTCCATGACATCTTTTTATAACGGAGGTTTTTTTATTTCTTTCCTTTAAAGAGTTCGGGTGGACGGGCGGTGCGAGAGGGTACGCCAGGACCATTATTTCAAATCAGTAAACTGCAGTGGGTCCTGATGAGACCCCTCAGGTTTCAATTAAATGAATCTTCTTGATCTTTTAGGCAGAACGTTAGGTCGCGCCGTGAAACTGAAATATTTTCGTAAAGTTTGGATCAAACCAGATAAGTTTGAGCCCTCACAGTCGTCTTAGTCGTTTCTTAGGCGTCGTCTTGTCTTACATCCCTTCTCTCCTTTGCGCCGTTCTCTTTCCTCAGTCCGTGATCCCCAGCTTCCTCCACGTATCTTCCCTGTCCCTTCCTCACCACCTCCTCCTCCCCCTCTAACTCTTCCGGGGGCGCTCCGGGCTGCGCTGTTCCGAGGTCGGGGGGCATTGCCTCGCCCGCTCCGTCCGATAGCGCGCAACAAAACGGCAAACACACAAACGAACACACGGCGGAATTGGCTTGACCTCCCAAGCGGTGCCATGCCCCACCTCCCCCTTGCCCCCAGGGGGGTCGGGCGTCGGGGGGTCAGAGGGTGTGGGGCCGAAATGCTTCTTAGAGACCCGATCATGATGAGGTGAAGGTGGATTGAGGTGGATTTAAGTTCTCGTGTATCTGAAAGAGTTGTGAAGCCAAAGCTTTTGCCCAGC
>NW_026267192.1:724104-724750 GCF_000697945.3 Frankliniella occidentalis | reverse complement strand
TAGTATTGTACGCATACTACAACGAATTACTGCTCGCTAATTCTGTCAAAATTCTATCTTTTTCATGTAATCATCAATCCCAGTACTGGTCCTGGCACGCCCGGCGACAACTCACAAGGGAACCTTTTCAGGTGTAAATCTCCGATTTCGTTGAAACTTGGAAAATTTGAAGGTTATTTATGTAGAAATCGGATGGCATTTGAAATTTTTCCTAAACCTGACATTTAGTTTTCCCCTATATAAGGTAGGCGTAAGGTGTTCGAAAACAATATTTTTTGAAAAATGTGAAGCAGTGTTCTATGGGGTAACTCGTCAAAGTAGTGCCCGTTGGGCCAAAATTTTGTCCGTTTTGCTCTATTTTGAACCGTTCAAGTGGTAGAGGGATATTTGGAGCAAAAAACAGTGTCAGGCTTAAGTAAACCCCTAGAAAATGTTAAGTTTAGGAAAAATTTCAAGTGCCATCCGACTTCTATTATAATAACCTATAAATTTTCCGAGTACCAACGAAATCGGAGACTTACACCTGAAAATGTTCCCTTGTCAGTGAGGTTAGTGTAAGTTATGTCATTGTGCCGCGAGAGAGTTGTAGTTGCGCAAGTGTGCGCATTCAACCTAACTCGGCGAATACCACCCTACGAGTTTTTGA
>NW_026267192.1:721203-723630 GCF_000697945.3 Frankliniella occidentalis | reverse complement strand
CTGGCTGCAGGGCTCGGCTGCGCGCCGCACACCCGCCTGGAACCCGACCGACCGCACCCTGGTATCGTTTCCATGTATTGTGCCCTCATTCCTCATTTATATACTGAACAAAGCAAGTGTTACACCGGTTAACTCTTTGTAAGTGAGGAACTGCTGTTGAACCAGTGCACAGTGAAGTGCTCAACTACATATTCGAACACTTTTAAGTCCACAAGTGCGTAGTGTTTATACGTAGGTCTACGCGCAATGCGCATGCATAACTTGCGTTCAAAATTCTTACTTACTTTGCACAAATTTTGGATTATTTACACTCAAAATTGTGTGTTTGCTAAATCAGAAGTCGGCCATCGTAAATTTAGCAAACATTTTGCTAGAACTGCGAAAACTTTTGATGAAGCTGCAAAAATGTTTGCAGTTACCCTAGCTGCAGCTGCAAACTTTTGTTTGCTGCTATATGCTGACAGCAAACATTTCTCTTGCCCATGCGAATTGTTTGCTGTTCCAGCCAGCATCTGTACGATATGTTGCGTAATGTCTGCAGTTCGTCCGAGGAGCTTATCGGTGGAACGGTTGTGCTTTTAGTAGTGCACTACGTTTCGTTAAACTATCCCGTTAAGTTTTTAGTCAATCGGCGGCTCTGTTACGCTTCTCCATTGCCAATTGCCACTCGCTCCAGACAAGGTCAAAAATAAAACAAAAATCAATTTCTTCTGCAGCGTTTGCCTCTGCAGAGGCTCGTGCTCCTCGCGCGTGCGAAAGCGGGGCGGGGGCCCCCGATGCAAATGTGTCTGCCAACAGACCGCACAACGTTTTACGCGCGCCTTCCTCCCCAAAGCCCCCCCGCCCCGCCGGCCCTGCCGCGCACAATAGGCCGAGAAGTTAACACACACGCGCCCAAACGGCGAGCGGCTTACTCCGCTTGCGACGTGACGGCGATTAACCGGAAGTCTGGTACGTGATGTTGACCTCGCTTTGCCACCCCTTCCTACTCATAGCCCTCACACACATACACGCACGTCGCCCCCTGCTTCTCCCTCCCCCGTTCTTCCCCAGCAGCTCTCGTCGCCTTTGTGTGTGCCAGAGCTCAGGCGGCTGCTTCTGAAGAAAAGGGGCGTGTGGACAATAATAATACAGTACAGCAGGAGCAGCGAACACTCGAACCGGCTCACTACCAGCAGCGACCACCAATACCACCGCACAGCACACCCATCTCTCTCTTTCTCCCCCTTCCTCTCTCTGTTTCCATCACTGTTTCTCTCACACACACGCTCGCTCATTCTCCCCAGCCCTTATTTCGGTTTCGGGCCACCCCCCTTACCCCACCCACCCCTTCGGCCGCAGGCGCACGGATCCATGACCATTTATCTTCATTCATCCAGCAAACCTGCTTGGGCGCGTGCGATTGTGCGCCCCGCCGCGCCCCGCCGCGCCCCGCCGCGCCCCGGGCACGCCACTCCCCGCTTGTCCGCGCGTCTCTCGCCCAAAT
The DNA here is from genome assembly GCF_000697945.3 of Frankliniella occidentalis. NCBI lineage: Eukaryota > Metazoa > Arthropoda > Insecta > Thysanoptera > Thripidae > Frankliniella > Frankliniella occidentalis. The sequence goes on along the minus strand of NW_026267192.1, from coordinate 722,144 downwards.
GAGCGAGCATCGCGCAGAGGAAATTAGGCGGCACTCACACTGATTGAAAAACACCCCCCTGGGCCACATGGAGGGCTGACTCAGCTAGTTTCCTCTCCGGAAAGACCCCCCCCCCCCCCACTTTGTCCCACCCGGGCCACCTACTTGAGGGGGTCAGTTCACCAAGTACCTGTCGTCTGTCCGTACTATAAATCGTCTATATGCACATTTTTGGAAGGAGGTGCCTTGCCGGTTTTGGGTACGGCGACATCAGCGTATCAGACTTGCTTGTGCCAGCAGCAACGTCGGCATCTTCACCTCCACCAACACCGTCGCTTACATGTGAATAATAACGAAACCAAATGAAACCAACCTATATTTTTTCGGTCCAAACCGAGCACGTTCACTGCATATGTATATGTCACGTTATATTGTTCTGCGAAGAAAATACCCGCAATTAACGCAGTGTTTTTCTATCGGCCCTATACACGCTCGCGCTGCGTGGCGGAGGCGACCCGCCGGGAGTGTGGCCGTGGCACTGTAATGCCTCGGCGATCTCGCAATTAATTAGCCATTCTGCGGACGTCAACTGCAATGTGCTTGTACTGCGAGGGGTGATTAAAAACAGAGCATCGGTGCGTGGCGGGGCGTGGCGGGGCGCGGGGTGCGCACGCCCTTTGGGGCGAGGGCTTGGCGGGGCAGGGCGGACGTTCACATTTTCACTGGTGAAAAGTGTGAAAAGGGCGTAAGTCCACGGACTTCCCATATTGGACCCCCTAGGGTTTTACGGTGCATGTGTTTCAAATATCCTAACTCGATCACAATGCTGCTGTGTATGAAATTAAAGCGACGGCTTGTTTTTTCGCCCGACTTGACCGATAATGGTCTCGTAGAGACTGGGCGGGGGGAACTGGGCCCGGTGCCCTAATGGTGTCCTTAAATGTGTGCTCGGGTCACTATCT
>NW_026267192.1:715201-715884 GCF_000697945.3 Frankliniella occidentalis | reverse complement strand
ATCCGCGCGAGTGAAATTATTGTGTGCAAAGCGCTTTGTTGAGAGGGAGGGGTGTTATGTATGTAGGGGTTATTTCGTGTCTATACGACGCGTCTCCACCAGCAGTGTCGCTCCGTGCGGCTCTCACACGGCGCTAAGGAAGGGCCCCAGCATTAGAGAAGGGCGCCCTCCTCTCATGACTCCAGTGCAGCTGATGGTCCCGCCCGGCTCCTTGATGAGCCCCTTTCACCCTCCCTCCCCCCTCCCATTGAGGCGCATCCATTATGAGGGCCTCCCCGCCTGCCGGCCGCAAATGAGCCCAACGTGGTCAACTCGAGAGAGAGGGAGAGGGGGGGGGGGGGGGGGCGGAAGAGAGAGGCGAGGACGGGGAAGATACAAAGGCAGGGGAAGAGAGAGAGTGAGAAACACTTGCAGACGTGATAGTGAAGGAAAGTGACGAAAGTAGTGAGCTTTAAATACAGATGACCCTGTTTACTTTCGTGTTTTGGGACGCCACTCTGGTGGCGTGGGTCCCTACGCTCGCGCCCCGCCGCCGCGCCGGCTGGCTGGCTGTTGACTGTCCTGCTCACTCTCGCCTTCCGTCCGTGGCCCTCTCCATATTGGGCCAGCCGCTGCCCCGCTGCCGTCGCCGCTGATGCTGCCCAGGTTGTGCGATTCCCACGGATGATTATGGCACCGTGTTC
>NW_026267192.1:712943-715151 GCF_000697945.3 Frankliniella occidentalis | reverse complement strand
CCCGCGCGCCCTGCGAGTGAGCGAGACGGAGCGATGGCCATTCCGTCCGATACATTTGGTGGCGCCGCGCGGGCCACGCTATCGCATCCATCTTCCTGTTGGGGGAGGGGGGAGGGAGGGGGTCGAATAAAGCCGAAAATCTCAGTCGGGGCCGCCTGCATGCAGTGTTGGCCTAAAACTCCACGTGGCTTTATACGTGCGTAGCAAAGATTGAACCTAATTTGAAATGAGACAAGTTCGAGACGAGCTTCACACCTCTAGTGGCATTCAACTTGCCGAGAACAATCTATCTACATCCTTATAATGGAAAAAAGTTCTAATAATTCTTTATTAGTGGATCTACATCGGTATCCGACTTTTTTGCACGTACTTATGGGAAGAGCAGGGTGTGTCACTGCACGCGCCACAGTCTTCGGCCAGACAGTATGCCTTCCCTTTCCCAGGGCAGTGTTTTGTGTTTCTTGTGCGCTTCTTCAAATGAGACCCGCCGGGAAGCGCGCGTCCTGCGTGTTTAGTGCCTAACGGAATAAGACCTCACAGGGGCCGAGTGGCGGGAGAGTTATTGCGGCTGCCTTGAGAAGGAAGGAGCGCGAAAGATTGAATTTCGGTGGTCGTGGTTCGAGAGCACCGCCACTGCGTCTGCTGCTGCCGCCGCCTGCATGATAAAGAGAGAGGCGCGCTGACGGTGAGAGGGAGAGAGAGAGAGATCGAATGAATAAGGAGATACGATTCGCTCGCGCTGCTCTTCCAGCCGGGGAAGAGTGCGAATTTACAATGGAGATTTGTAGTTGGGGGTGGTGGCGGGAGCGGCGTGGAGAGTGGTGGCGCGCGGCGGGCGCGCGGAGAGCCCGGCGGAAGGCACAGTAGCAGCGGCGTCAGGCAGCTGACGAAACTTGACTCCCCCCGGCCCCGGCGGCGATGAGGCTCTAACGGGAGTAGGGACACCGCTTGGGTTTTGCTTTACTGGTTTGTGTTGTGTATGCCTGTGGCGTGAAGCTTAGCTGCTCTGATAGGCGGTGTCAGGTGGTGTACTGCCGGCTGCCTGTGCTGTCTGGGCAAAAGGGACGTAAACCAATGGAAATGCAAATGTAGCGTGAGGGGCCCGAGCGCTCACTCAGTGCAGCGGCAGACTGAATTTATTTGAGGTTTTGCCCATGTGCACACATGTTTTTATTTTACCGTGTTTTTTCTCTCTCGTACTTCAACCCCCGCGCTCGCCACTCCCTCTCGTCCTCTGTTCCTGTACTTGTTGGCACAATAAATTGACAATAATCACTTTGGCACAAATGTTTTTGTAGAAATAACCCTTTTCCCACGGGGGCCCTCACACCACCATCGCAGCATCCCACTCGGTGCACAACCCACACCTGAATGAGGGGTGTAGGGCACCCCGTGACGGCGGGGACCTAGTGGGGACCCTCCCCCCGTCCTCGGGAGTGGGGCGGCAGGGCGGGTCCATTAACCGACCACCAGATCCAGTCTAGTCGCGTGAAAAATATGAGAGTGCTTCTCGTCTAAACGACCCGGCCGGGCTGGCTGCGGATGAAAAATTCAGCGTGCGGTGAGGCGTTGCTTGATGACGTGCAGCCGGGCGCCACCGAGAGCCGCCGGGATAATGATTTACGCCCGCAATCCAAAAAGAAGGAAAAGACAAATAAAAATTTTCCCTTTTTTTCCTATTTATTTTTCTTTTGGATTTGCGCGCCCGCGCTAAATGCGCTGAATATTCAAAAGAAAGTCTCCTCGTTTTCGACCTGCCCCCCCGGCCGCCGGCCTGTGCGCCCCCTCTCCCCTACGTGCCGCGAATGCCGCCGTGTCCGCCTGCGATTGTCCAATCAGAAATTTGAATAATGGATTGGAATTTCTCAGCGAGACGAGAGGGCGCGGCGCGGGCTCCACGCGGAGTGGCCCGGCTCCGCCCAGCTCCGGCCGGCTCTGCAGGCCCCGGGCGGGCCGCTCTTATCACCTTCCATAAAGAGTGCCGGATTATGAGCGCAGCCGTGTGCTGCTGCCCCGCCAAGCTCACCCCGCCCCGACTCCACTCGCCCCGACTCACCTCGCCTCGTTGCCGGGCGCAGAAGCTACCCTGCTTGTCCGCTTTTCTCTTCATCCGGGCGTGCCTTAACGCTGAGAACCCTCGCTACACACCTCCTTGAACATTCATCCTCCCCCCGCCTTGTGAGCCGGCGTCGTCATGCCCTTGGCTCA
>NW_026267192.1:709264-710583 GCF_000697945.3 Frankliniella occidentalis | reverse complement strand
CACCTCGCCCCACCTCGCCCCACCTCGCCCCACCTCGCCCCACCTCGCCCCACCTCGCCCCACCTCGCCCCACCTCGCCCCACCCCGCGTCTCGCTGCAAACACACGGCAATGAAACGGTGGGCGGGGCAGGACCCAATGGAGCGAGTGCGGGCCAATGTCAAATTGCTTTCAAGCGACTTCGCCTCACTTATTGTTTCTTTTTTTTTCCACATCGTATTTTTTGGGGGGGTGAGTCGAAATTAATTAGTGACGGTGACGGTGATTCTAGAAAATAATGCAATCGATGCAATGAATCCCTCCCTGCAAATCTAACTGTATAAATAACATGACAGTTTTAACTGAACTTAGTTTTGCAGTGAAAATGTTTCTCTACACAGGGAAGAACAAAGCTGTTTTTGTTGTATTGTAGTTGTTTTTTGTTGTCACGCAGTTTGATATGTTTTCTATTCAATTTTACCCTCTATCACCCAGACAGTAGTCAGTTCTTTGCCGAATGGTGCTGCCCAAGTTTTAGCTTTTGGATGCTGAGCGCCTGGTTGGTAGGCAACTCCGTTCATGCGTGTACTGCGGGCTGGCCTAACCCGAGTTTCGCAGGCGCTGAGCTTCTGTACTTTGCCGACTGAATCTGAGAGAACGGAACGGACCCTCCTCTGGTTGACACCTGTGGTAAATAACGCATATAGAGGCTATTAATTTCTCTGCATACGTACTTTGTGTATCAGAGCGGGCCCCACAGTTTGTCGCGAGTATCAAGTATCGAAACGAAATTGGTTCAAGTTTGATGCATGCAATTTTCAAATCATAAATTTCAAGAAATTTTGGATTGGGCCCGAAGGTGCAAATTTTGCCAAAAATGGGAGGCACAATAGATTGTGATTGTTATTTCAAAATAAATTTATCAAACGAGGAAGCGACCCTCTGTCCCTCTCAGCCGACAAACGCTGCGGGCCCTGAGAAATTGGAGTATTTTGCAGAATGACATCTACTGGAGTTTGCTGCGCCATGATTCACGTCGAGGCTGCGCGGCGGCCGATGTAAACACGAACGGGGAAAAGATTTGCAGAAAAATGTTAAAAAGTTCCGCTTCATCGGCGGCGCGTCGAGTTGACGGAGGCGGCGAGCCAGATGGTGTATGAAGTATGGCGTCTCCGAAATTAGCTCGGCCTGCCAAATAAGTACAGGATCGTACTTTTCCACTTTTGATTCACGGGCCGTAAATAATGGTAGACATGCCCAGAGATACGGGTGCTTTTCTCGCACGAGAAAAGGAGGAGAGGGAGGGAGAGGGGTTAACGAGGTAAAGTTAGGATTCAGGAT
>NW_026267192.1:698393-700354 GCF_000697945.3 Frankliniella occidentalis | reverse complement strand
AGTGTAAGTTATGTCATTGTGCCGCGAGAGAGTTGTAGTTGCGCAAGTGTGCGCATTCAACCTAACTCGGCGAATACCACCCTACGAGTTTTTGAATAAAGCTGCACCTCTCGACCCGAAGCGGCTCTGACGGTGTTTGGCTGAACAGGTACGTGTTGGGGTATACGTCCAAGTGCAGTAAGTGTTTGTAGTGCGCCACGCGGTGCCGTCGGGGCGGAGCATCTCTCGGGAGCTGCGGGGAGTGCCCGAGCGTGCCGGGAAGACGTCCGCTCCGCCCGGCCCCGCCCCCTGCGTGCTGGGCGCTGCCGGGCGAGGCGCCGGGGGTCCGTGACTGATGACGCCCGCTTTATGTGCGAGTGGTGGTGCAGCCAAACAAATTTGGCGCAGCGATCAGCAGCGCCGCGGCCCAACACTGCGCGGAAACGGAAAGGTGGCTGTGGTCCGTGAGAAAAAAGGTAAGACCGTCCTACTGACGTGTCAAACCCAAGTGATGTTGTTTGCACGCAACACACATCATTTTTCCCCTCCCAGAATCTTTGTGAGCATTTTCTCTGCTCTCCTTCCCGCTTCCCTCTATAATCTTTTTCTTTCCCCGCTTGAAATTACTAGCCTGGCTCCCTCGGCTCCTCGCCTCACATTTCTTCAACTGTGTTTCGTGCTGATGACAAGACTTGCACCACTTACTTCCGCTTACTTCTCAAGTCAAGTTGTTTTCTTGCATCTAATTTACAATGTGGCCCTTTATGGCCTTTAAATACTTTTACAAAACTATAGCTAATTTTGTGGGATAATACTTTTTGTGTGTTTTATTTTTAATGTAAGTAAAAGAAAATGTCCCCGCAGAAACGCGCTAATAACTTTATTTTTCGAGCCCTGGCACACTACCCTGCACTCTGCCGTGTGGAGCTGCTGTGCGTCTCGCAGCCAACTTTTTGCTGCCCTGCCCTCCGATTCGGCTCTCTGGAATTTCGATTGGACGTGCGCCAGGAAAAAATTTTGATCCCTCGGACGACGACAACGTGCCCGCCTGGCGTGGCTGAAAGGGAAAGAGGGGTGGTGGTGGGGTTATTTTTGCCGCCTTGAGTTGCGCCGGCAGCTCGGCCTGCCAAATAAGTACAGGATCGTACTTTTCCACTTTTGATTCACGGGCCGTAAATAACGGTAGACATGCCCAGAGATACGGGTGCTTTTCTCGCACGAGAAAAGGAGGAGAGGGAGGGAGAGGGGTTAACGAGGTAAAGTTAGGATTCAGGATGCCGTCTTACATGTACCTTTGGTTTGGTTGTAACAAATTTGAGGTAGTAAAGTACTACAATTGTACTTTTGACAGTGTGTCGTTTTGGGCGCTAAAAAGATCCTCTTCTCACGTGGAAATGACACCAAATAAAACATCCAATAAAATGTTTCTCCCCAAATATTCGATGGTCTCCGCGTAGTTACTCGTCAAAATAAAATCCTGTGGACTAAAATTTGTGACTTTTAGGGCCGTAGCCTCTCTACGACTGTGCCTTTAGCCCGACTGGGTATCGGCACCGCAGGGCAGGCCTAGGTAGATGTAGACCACGCGTTTCGAAGCAATCGTAACAGTGTTTCGTGAGATATCGCGAAGCCTGTTACGCGAGACGTGGTCTGCCGTACATCTACTTGTTAGTGTAATGGCCTTTGTACTTGGATATTATTAGCAGGTTGCAGATTGCAGATTGATCTGCCATGTTTGGTTTGGTGAGAACTCATTCTGCAAGTTTATTAAAATTATCTTTTTTGCACTTATCCAGCCCCCGACCCGCGAGAGATGGGCGGGGGCAGGGCGTGTCAGGTGGAACGGCCCGAGCCCTTGATTTATAGCGTAACCGTTTAACGCCTCCTCCTCACGTTCTCCCACGTGACGCCGTGCGTGTCCCTCTCCCGACTTCACTTCCTCACTCCGCCCATTTTTCATTTTTCATCCGGCCCGATGGGTT
>NW_026267192.1:693755-695969 GCF_000697945.3 Frankliniella occidentalis | reverse complement strand
CGCGTGCGGGGCGTGCCTACGCACGATCCATTCGCGTCCCAAGATGGGTGTCACGGAAACGCATGTATTAGAAAATAATTTGAGCCAGTCTGAGACAGCATCAAAATTTTAAATTGAGGGAAAGAATTTGAAAAGTGCAAACTGACAAATATATATCTGTCGTATCGTAACTTTTCCGTGTCAAGATTTATCTTGCAGCTCGCCATAGACTACTCTGAATCGTTTCTCATAGGGTGGGTGATTGAAATATTGTGACTTGTTGGGAGCGTTTTGACAGGCGCGATGCCCCGCGCCTGCGGTCCTCCGTCTTTGGAACACTCCACCCCCTCCACTTCGCCACCAGCCGACACCCTTATCCCTTCCAGCCGCCCCCGCCCGAGCTCTCGGGTGCTACCGCACTGCAGCTTACCACCACACCCCCCCTACCCTTATCCCCGCCCCACCCACTTCCTTTTCTACTTCCTCGCTGCTGCTGGACTATGAGGTTGTTTTCCTTTATTTCTCATTCCCAGACGGGTGAAGACTATTCGTGTAAGGCGGAAGTCGTCTTTTGCTATAAGCGACACCTGGAATTCTTTTTACAAAATTTATTTCATGAATTATTTGTGTCCTAGTTTGTATTACAATTGAACTTATAAAGATGTGCACACTTTTTTTTATAGATCGACAATCTTGTGAATTTTGACCGTTTTGACATTTCTTTCCTGGGTAACAAGTTGGCTGAAGCACACGCCACCCGCATACAACTGTTCCGACCTAGTCCCGCGCCCAAGTAAGCTTACCTCCTTGCGCCCTACTTCCACCCTCAACCACTAAGCCAAAAGGAAATAATTCACATTTATTAGTATTATAGACATACTTAGCGACTGAAATTCTTCTTTGTGCCATCATATTTTGAGTCAACAAAAATTGTGCGCTCTTTCCTCCTGTCTCCACTCTCTTGAAAATCAAAGTGTCGTACAGTATCAAAATTTAATGTGTGATACCATTTGTGTACTACATTTATAAGTGTAGGACACTATGTGCCCTACAGTTCTATCAGTAATACGCCCTGAGTTCAACAATTAAAAGGCAAACAGCCGCGTGAAGTCTATTCTGGTTAAATTTCCCTCTTTTGACAGCGACATGTGGTTTAGGGATGGTCAGATACGCTACACTAGCCCCAAGCCAAGTCACAAGTCCCGTCATTTCTCCTCTGTCGGCGCGCACCGCCGCACCCGCCGCACCGGGGCGCTCGCGGCTCTGACCTTATATCTTACCCGCGAGTTGGGTGGCAGGGCGCGCCCAGCGAGCGTCGGCAAGCTCGAGCGGGACGCAGAGGCGCTCTTGCCGACTATAAAACTGTAGTGTTGTTGTTTCCATAGGAAGAGCAATGGGCCAACGAACAGCATGTTATTTCGCTTTATCCTTCTCTGCTGCTGCGTGCAAACGCCACTGTCATCCATCTCTCTCCCTCCTCTCCTGCCCACTCCTGGTCTCCCTACATGGTTCTTTCTTTCCTTCCTTCCTTCTTTCTTTCTTTCTTTCTTTCTTTCTTTCTTTTCTTTCTTTTCTTTCTTTTCTTTCTTTCATCCCTTTTTCACGTTTCTTCCCTTTTTAATACCGAACCTATCCTTAAATCATGACTACGTGGGTGTCATTTTTTGGCATCGACGAACATACTAGACGCTCTCGTCGTGCACCCTAGCTCTTCACAAGCACGCACGGCACGAACTCAGACCCAACAGTCCCGACACTAAACTCAGACACACGACATTTTTCTTTCCCTTCCCTGCTTCTTCTCCTCTTTCCCTCGATGTTAACCCTGCGTCATTTGTCTTGACGTGTCTTCCTTCTCTTGTCATGAAACAGCAACATTGCAAATTATTATTTCAGGTCGGCACTATGGGCTGTCTTGCCCGCGCCCTCTCCGAGCCCTCTGCCCTCTTGTCCTGCGAGCTGCCCTCTCGCCACGAGCACTGTTTGTTTGTCCCTTTGCTTGTCGCTGTGGACATGCTCCTCTGAGCTCTTACGTGTTTGGAAAGGGCTACACATGGTTATAATTTGAAAACAAATATATTCTGTGCCATTATTCACCCTGATGGCAAGTCTTACTCGCAAAAAAAAAGAAGAAGACAGCAAAACTGTTGTCTCGTTGTTCTTTTGGCTGTCTTTGCTGGCAGAATGAACGCGCAGTTTTTTCATTTATCTTGCGTAAACAAAAAATCAATGATG
>NW_026267192.1:692513-693585 GCF_000697945.3 Frankliniella occidentalis | reverse complement strand
CGGACATCTTTCGCATTGTGTGCCTAATGAACGTTGGCCCGCTACCCCCTCCCGTACTTCAGGTATTACGTCGCTTTCGCCCTCCGCCGCGGCGCCGCCTGGCGAGCTGCTGCTGCTGTCGTTGTGTGCTTGTGTTTGCCGCGGGACACGGCGGAGGGAAAGAACCAGTCGCGGATAATTTGAGCCGAGTCCGCGCAGCCCCGACCCGCCGGGCGCCGCTCCCCTCCGCTCAAGGTTATATTGGGGACTCGCTCCGATCTCCCCGGCCGGCCCGACCCGGCGCTCCTCTGAGCTCTTACGTGTTTGGAAAGGGCTACACATGGTTATAATTTGAAAACAAATATATTCTGTGCCATTATTCACCCTGATGGCTAGTCTTACTCGCAACCAAAAAACAAAAAACAAAAACAAAAAACATCAAAACTGTTGTCCCGTTGTTCTTTCACTGTCTCCACAAGCTCCCCCCGAAAAGAAGCTGTCTTTGCTGGCAGAATGAACGCGCAGTTTTTTCATTTATCTTGCGTAAACAAAAAATCAATGATGCGGCTGGCAGCTGTGTATTGTATTGTGCATGTCATGTCACGCCAGTGGCTTTATGCTTAAAACCGTGTCGAGCCCGCTATTTTCGCCTGATGTGGCAATACATAACGGCTCTCGCGCGGGCCGATGCTTGTGACAGATGAGCCTCTTCTGTCGGTCTGTAGGTTCAGCGTTGCTGTCGCGATGGGGATCCCGTCTATATGGCACTAAACCCGGCCATCCAGAGGAGGGGGGGGGGGGGGGGGCTGCCGTAGCAGCAGCGTCAGCCGACCCCCCGCCGCGCCGCCACCGCGACGCGTTTACACCCGCGGGGTCGCAGATCATCCATTCGTCAAAGTCAACGAGAATGTGACTACGTCAGGGAAGGTGAGAGGGGGGGCGGGGGGGTAGCACGCTGCGGGATTAGCGAGGATAAGGACTGCCTCACCGCAGACAAAGCGGGGGGCCGGGGATCCTGCTCGAGCCCTCCGCGTGCGGGGCGTGCCTACGCACGATCCATTCGCGTCCCAAGATGGGTGTCACGGAAACGCAT
>NW_026267192.1:688850-692082 GCF_000697945.3 Frankliniella occidentalis | reverse complement strand
CGTAGCAGCAGCGTCAGCCGACCCCCCGCCGCACCACCACCGCGACGCGTTTACACCCGCGGGGTCGCAGATCATCCATTCGTCAAAGTCAACGAGAATGTGACTACGTCAGGGAAGGTGAGGAGGGGTGCGGGAGGGGCGGTACACCGCCGCAAGCTCTCGATAGCCGGCCGTGGAACTGGTAATCGGGCCGCTGTTGATGGCGTCTCCTCCCTCGCCCTCCTCCCACTTCTCATTCCGCTCCGACCCCAGCAGCAGCTCCACCAACAACTGTCAGCTTAGGGCCGCCGGTGCAGCCGGCTACACTTCCCTAACCACATCCTAGACCACTGGAGCGCTCGGCTCGCCACGCCACACCTCCTCGCTACCCAGCCCTAAGGGGGGGGGGCTCCACCTATAGTCCTTGTTGCGAGCAGCACCGCCGGACATCCGGTAATGCCTTTGTGCGGCAGAGCCGGGGGGAGAGGCGTGAGCGTCATCCCACCGCGCTTCTCGGCGGCGGAGTTGTCGCCCTGCGTCTGCTGTGCTGCTGGCCCTGCCCTGCCGCTGGCGGAGGCTGGGCAGGTCTGCAAGCACGCCGCAGCGGCGCTTGCTGGAGCAGGGGGAAAGGGGGGCTTTCGCTTGCAAAGGGGCTTTGCGGCGCGCAGAAGAGGGGTTTTGTTGAGGATTTGGTGCGGGTTTGTGAGGGGTTTGTAAATGGCCGGTCTCCGTGTCGTCCCGGTCGCTGCGACTGCTGGCCCTGCCGGCCGGCTCGACCCGTCCCGGCCGGACAGCCCCCGCCGCAGATATATTGCCGTGGCGTGTCGCCCCGCCATCAAGGGCTTCATCTGCCGCCGCGCGCCCCGCCGGCCCCGCCACCCGGTCCGGCCAGCAGCCTGCGGCCCGGCCCGCCCCGTCAGGCCCCGCCAGGCCCGACCCCCACCCCACGACCGTATGACAGATTTATGTACTCGTGCTCCCGCTCTTTATGGATGGGAAAACATTTTTTTTATTATTAGTATTATCTGTAGAGGTAAAATGAAAAGAAAAGCAGGTACGAAAATGTATTTTGTGACTCGATCGCTGCTCGCATGCACTCGAAGCGGATAATTGTTATCGCGTTATCACTTAATATCAGCTCAGGACAAAAGTAGTATTTGTCCCCCAAACTAGGAGCTATGTACCAATTATTTCTCTTGCGAGACAGTTTTGGACGTGATTCGGATGCCCTAACAGCACACCGCAAACATTGCTGTACATGAAACAAGTTGGGAAAGGAAATAAGCCTTGATTATATCCCGTTGTGGGTCGATCGGGGCTAAGAGGGGGCAAGAGGGGCCCTGCATGCGGCTCACGTACATGGAGCCATTGAAGGATGCAGGCAGGGCAGGGCGGTGGTCTGTCCCTTTGTGCCCCGCTCTCCCTCCGTCGTCGATCGTCCCGCGCCCCCTCCCCTACCTGACCCCCATGTTCCTCCCGAGAGCCGATAAGTGGCCCCGTGTGTCAGAGCCTGTATATGGCCGTCCCCGCGCACACCTGGACCTCGACGTGTCGGAGGGGGGAGGAGGGAGAACAGCGCCGCCGGCGCCAGCACGCAAAGCAGTGAAGGGAATGCAAGAATGGGGTCCCGCTCGCCCCGCCATATGTAGCGGTGGCGAGGGCCATATGTCCATGCGGCTGCGGGTGTGTGCACGCCAAGCATTTGCGCGTGTGCGATGCGGGAGACTGTTGTTGTATTTCCCTGCAGACCCTGTGCCCCCTTCCCCGATTCTCACACAAAAGAGAAAAAAAATGGGAAAAAAATAGGAAACAAAGGTCTTGTTTTCCCCCCTTTGGTACATCGGAGGGATTTGACATAGGATCTACGGTGGGATTTCAACATGGGAACTCGTAGTACCTTCCTTTTTCTATATTATGGTGTTTTGATATAAAAGAGTAATCTGTGTGTGTTGTGAGCGTGCGGTCGCTTACAGGTAGACTGAAAAGTCCAAAGATGCTTTCTGTCTGAGAGCGCGCCCTCGTGTGCCGGGGGCCGGGGGGCGGTACGGACGCCAACAGGACGCCCTCCTGGACCTCGTCATGAAGACGCGGGCTAATGACCTCCCGCCCTGCAAGGCGCTGCTGCAGTCGGCGCGGCGCTAGCGGTGGCCGCGGCCCTGGCGTGGAACCCCCCGGGGGCCGAGGCGAGGCACTCAGGGAAGCATACCTCTAACGACTGGTCGCCTAGGGCAGGGCAGGCGCCGCCGAGACCCGCCCGCCCGCCCGGGTGGGTGGAGCGCGGAGTTTATACAACTTTGAGCGCGCGCCCACTCGGACATCTTTCGCATTGTGTGCCTAATGAACGTTGGCCCGCTACCCCCTCCCGTACTACTTCAGGTATTACGTCGCTTTCGCCCTCCGCCGCGGCGCTGCCTGGCGAGCTGCTGCTGATGTCGTGTGCTTGTGTTTGCCGCGGGACGGCGAAGGGAAAGAACCAGTTGCGGATAATTTGAGCCGAGTCCGCGCTGCTCCGACCCGCCAGGCAGGACGCCGCTCCCCTCCGCTCAAGGTTATATTGGGGACTCGCTCCGATCTCCCCGGCCGGGCTCGACCCGGCCAGCAGTGGGCCTAGGGGCGTAGTGGGTCTATCACGGTGATGAGCACTGCGTCGGCAGCTCGCCGCCTGGCCCGCCCCTCGCAGAGGCACTTGGCTGCCAGGGGGGCCCTCGGCCCTCCTCGATAAGCTGAATAAGCCAAGAGCGGTCCACGTCGTCCGCTCTCCTCTCTCTCCTCTTGTCCGGCGGATTTTCCACGCGAGTCGGCAGAGCAGCGCCTGGTGCCGGGGGCCGCCGCGCCGCGGGCCCGCTCCTCCGGGCCACCCCTCGGGCCGCTCGGGCGTCGCCGGTTTGTTCTCCCTTCTTCTCTGTGTTTGTGGGTCGCAGCCGGTGCCAAAAGGGAGGGATGCGGAGGGGCGGGGCGCCAGGCCGGGCGCCAGGCGGGGCGCCGGGCCAAACGAATGGCTGAGGAGAGTGGAGGTGCACGGGGCCGGGCCCGGCCGGGCGGCTACCTGCCTGCCTGGCGCTCGCCTGGCGCCAGGGGACTGCCGCTTCGGCTGCCGCCGCCGGCCGGGAGCGCCCAGGCGGTAGGCCATCGCGAGACAGCGGTGCGCTGCAGTGCTCGGGCTTGCCTACCCTCCGGGCGCTCTGGCCCGGCGGCCTCTCTGGGGACGGGGCTCTGCTTAGGAGGTTACGCCGGAGCACACCATGCTTCCCCC